>NW_016107990.1:0-30433 GCF_001604975.1 Cebus imitator
AATATTGCTATACGGAGTCAGTGCAGACCTTAGAAACGTATAGTTTTAGGAAATATGATAGTCAGGCATAGTTTTCTTTTTAAACTCATGTGTAAAATAATAACATATTTAAATGATAGTCTAGTTGTTTGGTATGAAGGGGAGAGATCACTGTTGGTCTTGACTTGCCCAGTCTCATAAGCATTGTTGCACTAGAAGAAAATATACCACATGTGGTTTTTACATGTCCAAGCTTAGTAAGTTTTATTAGGTAAAGTAAAGGAATTGGGCTGTATGGTGATTTTTGAATCAGCAAATTATACAGTACATGAGATTCCGGAAGTTATTCCAGACACTAACCAGGTAAGAGTTGTAAATACAGTTATGTACTGAATGACAAAGTTTTGATCAAAGAGGACCACATAAGAGTATAATATTGTAGGCCGGGCGCAGTGGCTCACACCTGTAATCCCAGCACTTTGGGAGGCTGAGGTGTGCAGATCACCTGAGGTCAGGAGATTGAGACCAGGCTGGCCAACATAGTGAAACCCCATCTCTACTAAAAATACAAAAATTAGCCAGTTATGGTGGTGCGCCTGTAGTCGCAGCTACTCAGGAGGCTGAGGCAGGAGAATCTCTTGGACCTGCGAGGCGGAGGTTGTGGTGAGCTGAGATGGCGCCATTGCACTCCAGCCTGGGCAACAGGGTGAGACTCCATCCAAAAAAAAAAAAGAACATATCTTGTCTATGTTTTATTTGTAATTGTGTTTTATTTTATTTTTTTGAGACAGAGTCTCACTCTGTTGCCCAGGCTGGAATGCAGTGGCTCAATCACTGCTCACTGCAGACCTCACCTTTCTGGCTTAAGCAATCCTCCCACCTCAGCCTCCTGAGTAACTGGAACCACAGGCGTGTGCTACCATGCCCAGCTAAGTTTTAAGACATTTTTGTATAGAGATGGGGTCTCCTTATGTTGCCCAGGTTGGCCTCAAACTGGGCTCAAGTGATCCTCTCACCTTCGTCTCCCAAAGTGTTGGGATTACAGGCATGAGCCACTGCCCGCAGCCTCTTATCTGTGTATAGATACACCAATACCATTGTTATTGCCTACAGTATTTAGTACAGTAACGTGCTATGTAGGTTTGTAGCTTAGGAGCCATAGGCTATATCATGTAGCCTTTGGGTATAGTAGGCTATATGATCTAGGTTTGTGAATATAGTCTACGATGTTTGCACAATTATTAAATCACCTAATGATGAATTTCTCAGAATGTATTCCTGTTGATAAGAGATGTGTAACTGTAATACAACTTTTGTTTAAGGCATGGTCTCTTTCAAATAAAAAAGTAGAAAATATGTAAAAATATATTAAAAATTTCTTTTCAAATGGAACCATCTTTGTGAAGGATGCCTGTGTTTTTAAAATGAGAATTATATTTGCATTATAAAATATACTTATTGTTTCAGAATTTATGTATATCATAAGCCACTCTTTAAATTTTTCATTATGCTTATTAAATAATAAATAATATTCAATTTAGACAACCAGAAAAGTATGTCTTCAAAATATGCTATGGGATATAGAGGGATTGAAAATGTTTCCAGAAAGAGGCTGTTCAGGACAAGAGAGGATGTTATTTTGGGACGTCAGATCTTCTCTTTGGAGAGAGGTGATATTTCCTTGGCCACAATATGAGGAGAAGAGTTCTGCCAGGGTAGGTGTATTCTGAAGGACTGTTTTAGTAAAGAACCTCAAGAGCAGGTACTTTTCTGCCCCCCCCCCAACTTCCTGGGAAATATAGAGCAGGTATTAATTATTATTTTTATTTTTATTTTTTTACTTTTTTGAGATGGAGTTTCATTCTTCTTCTCAGGCTGAAGTGCAATGGCACAGTCTCGGCTCACTGCAACCTCTGCCTGCCGGGGCCAAGCAAATCTCCTGTCTCAGCCTCCAAAGTAACAGTAGCTAGGATTACAGGCACCTGCTACCACGCCCAGCTAATTTTTGTATTTTTAGTAGAGTTGGGGTTTCACCATGTTTGCCAGGCTGGTCCCAAACTCCTGACCTCAGGCAATCTGCTCATCTCGGCCTCCCAAAGTCCTGGGATTACAGGTAGAGCAGGTAGTATTTACGTGAGAAGGAACTTGGAGAAAGGTCAACTCTTCTCATAAATTTCCTTGTTTTCCCCATTTTCACTTTTTACTCTTCATTTAGCGAGGTCATTAACTTGTTTGTTAAATGTTTGTTGTGTGCCTTTGTTAGGTATCTGGTAATTTTTTTATTCATGCTTCAAGTTGTCTGACTTTTGTAAGTGAACTGTACATTTTCTTTTTTGTTATATGTGTTTACAAAAGTTGGATAAAGTTTTTTTTTTAATACATTCTGTTAAACTCATTTATTTTTATTATTACATTTGTTTTTAACTTATATTGGAGCTGAATGAATCCTTTTACTTCTGTTTCTAAGCGCTTAATCATTTTTTGATCATTTGGACCAAAGTGAGTTTAATGGAAATAGAATTTTGTGATAACTCTTAAGCCAACTGGCCACATCTTTGATTTCCCAAATCAGGGTCAGAAGTGTAATTACTAAATTATATTGTTTTCCTTAGATATTCAGATAGTCACAGTCATTGGGATAGTAGATGAAAGCATTAACTTAGACATCTACAACAGCTAGTACACCATGGAACTTCAGTGCTACACTGGCTTACTTTAACTGCATTGAGGCCATCTGGTCAGTTAGTGGGGTGTAGTGGCCAGCACAGAGGTTGTCAACTATAGGTTTGAATCTTTGCCACTTACTAGCTGACTGTGGCAAAGTTATTTTTAATATCAGTTCAACATCAGTAAGTTAGGGATGATAGTATCTGCCAAGTTAGATGGTTGTGAAAATTAACAATTTAGGTAAAGCACTTTGCATTCTGCCTGAGATAGCATGTAGGTGTTCAATAAATGGTAGATACTGTAACTATTACTTAACATTTTCTTTGTATATATTTTCTGCTGAAATTCATGTTAGAGCTAATAACCAAGATAATTTACATGATTGTTTTAAGATTAGTGAAACTTTAAAAGCTTTTCTTAAAGTTAAAATATACCATGGTCTTTAATTTTTCTCCTCTTTTCTAAATTTTTACTTTAATATAAATACTAAAAAATCGGAGTGATTTTCCTTAATTTGTCCTTAGTAAGCACATTATGCTTCTTGTTTGAGATTTTGTCACCTTGTAGAATTTTTCATTAGTATATAGCACAGCAGGGTTTTGCTTTAAAGATTGATCTTAATGAGATAGTGTTGAAATTAGATAAGCTTCTCTTGCTATTATTTAGTCCTTCCATCTTTATTTTTAACTTTTTTTGCTCTGTCGCCAGGCTGGAGTGCAGTGGTGCCATCTCAGCTCACTGCAACCTCTGCCTCCCGGGTTCAAGTGATTCTCCTGCCTCAGCCTCCTAAGTAGCTGGTACTACAGGCATGTGCCACCACGCCCAGCTAATTTTTGTGTTTGTAGTAGAGATGGGGTTTCACCATGTTGGCCAGGATGGTCTTGATCTCTTTATTTTTAATGTTTTAATCTCTGAAACTCCTACAGGATGAATGAAAGACAATTTTTCTATCAGAAAGGAAATAGCCTAAAAAGATTGTTCTATCACCATTTACAAATTCAAAATTCTTATTATTGAAGCTACATATTTGTCCCTCTTTCAGCTATGTACTTGCTCCCATATGGATTTTATAAAGACTCTGTCACCACCATAGCAATATTCTGAGTAACTCGATTTTACTGTACATATATTTTATTGATGACTTTCAAAATAATTATCATACATTATTGAACATTTAATTATTAAGTTATAAAGATAACTTAGAAACTTTGATTTTACATTCTAGGTACATTTCTGTAATTAGAAAATTCTCTCATGGTATTCTATTTATAATTAATATACCAAGTAAAACTAATTAGAAGTATCTGAATCCCTTAGCAAAATCTGTAATTAGACATGCCATTTATAATTAACTGGCTCTTCTCATTCTTGCCTTTTCCTATCCATGTGAATTAATCACTGTGTTCTTCCTTTAGTGATACTTGTGTTCCTAAGACACTCATTAGAGTTTAGTGATCACTGTTTGTGGTATGTTATAGAGACTTATTTTATAGAAACTTTGCTTTTAAACTTTATTTAAAAACATTAAAATACTTGAATTATAGTCTCTATAAAGAATTATATGGAAGATTGGTTGGTTTTTTTTTTTTTTTTTTTTTGCACATGGTCAAGATAAGCATTTATTTTACCAAGCCCTGAAGGCAAACAAAGAGAATAGACAGACTTGACCATTTTTTCTCTCTAGTACTTTAGCATCTGGATTTTTCTTGCCAGCCTGATCACTGATCGTTATCTGCATAGTTTTAACAGCATGCCCCTTGACCCTGGGCGATTGATAGACCTGGTATATCTTCATTCATTATCTTGCCAAAGAATTAAAACCTGATAAGCTAGGCAGTGTCCTGTGCTTTGGCTATGAAAAGGCAGGAGTGATATTCAAAGCATTTACCAGTAAGTACAAAATAGGCACCAACAAGTTAACATGGCTGTAGCACTGGATCAGGGTCTTGAAGAACCCCTTCATCCTTTATGCTGTGTCAGGCTTTCTTGCTTTACCTGCTGGGTTGGAGTGGTGGTGGGTAGATTGGGCCATCAGTAGGCACCTTCGGACTGGTGGAGTTTGAGGCATTGACACTTTACCAGACTACCTTACAGAAGTATTTTAGTACTTAAGTACAACCCTTCAGGCTCTGTTGGTGTGTACCAACTCAATATTAGCTTTGCCAAGAGATGTTCAGTCATTGCCCATAGAGAGCTTACTGTTCTCTAACTGTAAGAGACAGAGTTATAATTTGAGAGGTACTTGATGTAAGTAAATAAAATGAGCATAGGGGAAGATTGTGTACATCTTTTTTTGAAAAACCAGGGAGGACTTCTAGGAGTAGAAATTTGCCAGACAGGTTTAAGGAGGAGATTCTAAACAAGTAGAGGGGAAAAATAACAATTTCAAACGCATATGGTCGTAAGAGAGCATAGTGGATTCAGAGATCAACAATTAGGAGCAAGAGAAGATGAAGCTTTTCTCTGACACTTGCTTTTTAAATTGGATAAATACATATTCAAATCACATTTATGTTTTTGAAATTGCTCCATTTTTGATAGATGTGTCAGTTCATTCTTGCACTGCTATAAAGAAATACCTGGGACTGGGTAATTTATAAAGAAAAGAAGTTTAATTGGCCATGGTTCCTCAAGTTGTATAGGAAGCATAATGCTGGCCATCTGCTAGACTTCTGGGGAGGCCTCAGGAAACTTCCAATCATGGCAGAAGGCCAAGGGGGAAGCAGGCATAGAGAGAAAGGAAGAAGGTGCTAAACACTTTTAAACAACCAGATCCTGTGAGAACTCTTATCATGAGAATAGCACTAGGGGATAGTGCTAAATCATTAGAAACTGCCCTGATGATCCAATCACCTCCCACCAGGCCCCATTTCCAACATCGGGGATAATAATTTGACATGAGATTTGGGTGGGGACTTGGATCCAAACCATATCAGTAGAGAACTGCTAGCCTGTGTGATACTTAGGTTCTTCAACTATATCTAAACTATTTTAGATACAGGGAAAGGGAGAATAGGAATTTGTTATAGTTCAGGACTATACTAAACATTCACGGAGCAAGAGTGCAATTAAACCCTTGCTTCTGATTCACTGAGAGGCTTCTAATGAGCAAACACAGATCCAGACAGATTGAGGACAGTAGTTTTTTTAATGACATAAAACTGTTGCCCATTTAGGCTTTTTGGCTGACATCATGAAACTAATTTTGCTTAATGGCTATGGAGGCCTACAAATTCCAATGTTCAGAAAATGCAGTAAATTACTGGCCTGTCAGATTCCTGTTGCGTGTCATCCTTTATCTGAATGGCAGCTTTTGTATCCACATTGTTAGGAGCAAGTATGTGGCCCCCTTTAAGGTTGTATTTGTACATGCTTGAATAATTCAATTCAGAGCCAACTAAATATAGCAAAATCAACAGCAGTAGAACAATGCATCTTCTTCTACTTGTGTAATTAGGGAACACATCTATGGATATCTCTTCTCATATCAGAGAACTCTTGAAATAGGTCAAGCTTTCATAGTAGTGTAAGTTCTGCTTTTATTGCCAGAGTTGATACCTAATACCTTTGAAATATAGTGAAGTCATGGAGAGCAGAGAAAACATTTTCTTTATGACTGTTCAACTCAATGAATGATTTTAAAGTACCCACTATGCGCTACGAATTATATGAAGTATAAAGATTAATAAGTGATAGTTTTCTTTTCTGTTTTGTTTTTATTTTTATTTATTTATTTGGGACAGAGTCTCACTATCTCCCAGGCTGGAGTGCAGTGGCACGATCTCAGCTCACTGCAACCTCTACCTTGTTCAAGCGATTCTCCTGTCTCAGCCTCCCGAGAAGCTGGGATTACAGGCGTGTGCCACCACACCTGGCTAATTTTTGTAGTTTTAGTAGAGACAGTGTTTCACCTTGTTGGCCAGGCTGGTCTTGAACTCCAGACCTCAAGTGATCCACCTGCTTCAGCTTCCTAAATTGCTGGGATTATAGGCGTGAGCCACTGTGCTTGACTTCTGTTGATCATTTATATGGTTTCCTCCCTCAAGCTGTATTTAGAAAAAAAAGGTCATGGTGGTGGTGGTGGTATGTGTGTAGTGTTTCAACAAAGGCTACAGTAAAGGTCTGAGTTACATATGAATAGATTATTTGCTTCAAAGATGGAAATAATTGTTTAAGTTTTTTGATGGCTTCACTTTTACAACACTTTCAATTAATGATCCTTATCTTCTCTCTACTTTCTATTATACTGCATAACTAAAGGAAGAATATTTTCAGTGAAATGTGTATCATGTTCCAATATTATGAATTCAACAGGTATTTAGTTAGCATCTACTAGGCTCAAGGTTTGGAGTGAACCAGAATGTGAAAGGTTGCAATCCATAGAATAAAATTACTTAGTAAAAAGGCAACTAAAATAGTGAACTTTTTACTTTCAGCCCTTTTGGTTTGATTAATGGTATGAAAATAACAGAATTCAGCCTTAAAGCCGCATAATTTATATTTGATTTTGCTGCCAGGCTGGAGTGCAATGGCACAATCTTGGCTCACTGCAACCTCTGCCTCCCTGGTTCAAGCCATTCCTCTACCTCAGCCTCCTGAGTAGCTGGGACTATAGGTGCATGCCATGATGCCCAGCTAATGTTTTGTATTTTAGTAGAGACAGGGTTTTACCATATTGGCCAGGATGGTCTGTATCTCCTGATCTTGTGATCCACCTGCCTCAGCCTCCCAAATTACTGGGATTACAGGCATCAGCCACCACACTCAGCCCGATGTGTTGGAATTTTATGTTCACAAAAGTTACCTGAAAACGTATGCTGAAGTAGACTGTCTACTTTGAATATCGATTACCTGATTAGCATATTAAATCTGTGGGTTTGGGTAAGATTCAAAATTATGGGACTTAAGAAATTAAGGGCATTCTCTGTGTCATCTCTTGGTTAGAGGCAAATCTAGGAAAACAAAAAGATGAAAATTGCTACTATAGCAAATTATCCCTTTTGTAACAGAAGTAAAATTTTCAGTGCCCCAAAGGAAATAGCACTCAAATATGAATTTTCTCAGCACGGCAATTTTACTTTCTGTGGAAAGGGTGCTTCTCAGAAGCCTGATTGTCATGAGAGCACATTGAATGAAGAAAAGCAGAAGCATTTATCCCTGGTGCATTGGGTCCTTATTGCTGTGTCCTATCTCCATTGGCTGGAGCTGGACTGCACAATCTAGACTGATCTCAATTGGCTAAAAATGTAAAACTTTCCTAAATAGATAAATGGGCGATGGAGAACAAAAAAAGGAAGGGGGTTGTTTACAGGAAACTAGGAGAATAATAACATTTCCAAATAAGGAAGAGGCATAGGCTGTAAGCCGAGAAATGCCTGGGTGTGTTTAGACATGTCTGAGCAGAACAAATAACTTGATTAAAATACAAGAACATAGAATACACTTATTCCCTTAGTATGCTTAACAGCTACATAGGGCTTAACAAAGAGTTAACAGCAAAAAGCAAGGAAGCTTGAAGGAAGCTAGTTTTTAAAAGAGACTATTATTTCTAACGAGTATTACTTATTTAACAAAAAGGGAAACTTTTTTTGCATTTTAGGTTTTGGGGTACATGTGAAGAACATGCAAGATTTTTGCGTAGGCACACACGTGGCAGTGTGATCTGCTGCCTTCTTCCCCATCACCCACATCTAGCACTTCTCCCCATCCTATCTCTCCCCAACTCCCCTCCCCCTGCTGTCCCTCCCCTATTTCCCCCCAACAGACCCCAGTGTGTAGTACTCCCCTCCCTGTGTCCATGTGTTCTCATTGTTCAACACCCGCCCATGAGTGAGAACATGTGGTGTTTGATTTTCTTCACTTGTGTCAGTTTGCTGAGAATGATGGTTTCCGGGTTCATCCATGTCCCTACAAAGGACACAAACTCATCGTTTTTTATGGCTGCATAATATTCCATGGTGTATATGTGCCACATTTTCCCTGTCCAGTCTGTCATTGATGGGCATTTGAGTTGTTTCCAGGTCTTTGCTATTGTAAACAGTGCTGCAATGAACATTCGTGTGCACGTGTAAAAAGGGAAACTTTGAAGAGGAACTTTTTACTTTTCATGTAACTTTGCTCATTTTCCACTGCCTGGAACATCCCTTTTTCTTTTGTCTGCTCTTTTTCATATCTTACTCAAAGACTTTCCAAAAGTGTTACCTAAACATTTTCCCCAGAGGTGACATTTTATTCCTTGGAATTTTATAATATTTTATTTATTACAACTTTCAAGAATTTTAAAACTTTTTTTGTGTGTACCTGAGCTATGTTTCCTATTGGATTATAAGCTTCCTGAAGGTATCATGGATGTCAAATTGGGCCATGAAGGATGGAAGGAATTTGGACAGGAGGAAAAAGGAGGTCATGTCTATAGGAGAGAAACCACATAGACCAAGGTCCATAGGACAAAACAGGTGCTTTTTCAGGAATGCTAGTAGATTGATTTGCTTAGTTTAGAGAATATGTAAGTAGAGTAGAGGGAGATGAAGCTGGGAGAATAGGAAATGATCTTTGATGCTGAGTTAGTCAAATATGAAGGTTATCAGCACCTCACTTTTAGCTGATTAGTTGTGTGTAGCAAAGGCTCAGTGGAGAATTGGAGGAGAGTGCATTTACTCTACTGTACATCTTTTTTTTAATTCCCAGATTACTTTACCAAAGGAAAAGGGAGCCAATGTTGTGAGATAAAATGTGCTTTTGACCCAGGATACAGTAAACCTGGAAGACAGAAACCTATGGGCCATAGTCAGCACCTTTGCAATATCATGGGAAGAAAAGATGGTCTTAGTGCCTCCTTCCAGTTCTACTGTACTGTGATGCCATGGCACACTTCAGATCTCTGGATAAGAGACACCACTAAGACCTGTTTTATCCATTTATAAGTTATTTATTCAGAAGTCAGCAGACCTCTCTAAAGATCCCCTTTAAACTTAAACTCTGTGGCAACATACTGCTTCTGTTGCATATTCTTGTTTGTTTATGGCCCTTTAAATATGTAAAAACCATTCTTAGCTCATAGATCAGACAAAAACAGGCCCTGGGCTGGATTTGGCTCTCAGGCTACAGTTTGACCACTGATTTAGTTGATTAGGGTACTTGTTACTGCACTCATGATTTCCAGAATTTAGAAAACCAAGACAAACTTGGTGATGGTGTTTTCCCATCTGTCTGTATTTTCATTGACTACTCATAGGTTGTATTTTCTAAGGGTCAAGAAGCGAATACTTTTTAAGAACTCTCCATTTGCATTCCTGCATTCTTGATAATTTTGTGTTTCAGATTTTGTGCTACCTTTCTAAGTGCTGTGAATACTCCCTGGTGTCTGAGACTGTTTGTCTTTACTATCTGTACCCTGATTCACATACAAATATTTTCTGTGTTGTATTCTTAATGTCTGAGACTCTTTACTAGCTGTAACCTGATTAGCACACATTATTTTAGTACTTCTTAATGGTTATTAGTATAAATAATGTATTTCATTGTAAATTATGAAGTTAATTTATACTTTTCGAATACATGTAAGTGCAAATGTCAAACCTGAGAAAGCAACATATTGTATAGTTGTAATTAAACATAGTGATTTAATTTCAGTGATCACTGGTTTAAAATCATTTCTGGGGCCGGGCGCAGTGGCTCACGCCCATAATCCCAACACTTTGGGAGGCCAGAGTGGTTGGTGGATCATGAGGTCAGGAGATCAAGACCATCCTGGCCAACATGGTGAAACCCTGTCTCTAATAAAATACAAATATTAGCCGGGCGTGGTGGCATGCATTTGTAATCCCAACTACTTGGGAGGCTGAGGCGGAAGAATGGCTTGAACCTAGAAGGTGGAGGTTGCAGTGAGCTGTGATTGTGTCACAGCACTTCAGCCTGACAGCAGGGTGAGACTCCATCTCAAAAAATAAAAAAAATAAATCTGAATTACATTCTTCTATATATGTTCTTTCTCTTTTGCTTCATGTGTATTCCCTATAATGGAGTAGTTATGGCAGATATTTTTGTCATGAGAAGTTGTGTATACAGTCCTAATCCCTTGTCCCCAGTATCTTGAATTGCTACACTCACTACTGAACACAAAACAAATATTTTCTCACTGTAGTTTTACTTGTGATTACAATTTGTTAATGATGTGTCCAAAATTTCTATTTGCATATTTTTCTATAAATTTTTAGAGTTTTAAACACTCAGTGTTTTAAAGAATTAAAGGTTTTTACAACTGTAAAAATTTTAAGTAAATTTTTGATTTTTTAAGTAAATAAATGCTCAAAACTTATATCATTTTTAAATGAATAGTTACCAATATAGATTTTTACAAACACATTCACACATTGTAATACATTCAAAATATATGTTATATATTACACATTAAACACTGTAGAAAATGTAAGCTTATTTTCAGGAAGATTAGGTAAACAAATAATTATTAATGCAAACAGTTTGTATAGTCATCACTTACCTGTCATTTGCCAGTGTAAAGATTATAAAAAGATGTGGTTTACAGAGGATTGTCGATGCTTCCATATTCACTGGCAATAGTGATCACATGAAAGGCCCACCTAGCTGAACCCTGGAGAAACATACCCAAGTTTGGAGGTATCCCTCTACCACGTAGAATGCTGTTTGTACATGGAGGCATATAATAAATATTGAATGAATAAATTATTAAAACCTCAAGCGTATTCTAGGCGTAAGCTCTGGTTCACATTAAAATACCACCAAATAAGCATAAAAATACATACTTAGAGTATTTTGAAAGTATGTAACTTAAGGAAAAATTAAAATTACCTATATAATATTTATGCAAAACAGAGTACTATTCACATTGTATGATTGTATGTATTTCTAGTCTTTTCTATGCAAATTTATGTGTTATATAATTCAAACTACCCAGTAGATCAGCATTTTCCTGTCATTAAGCATTTTCATTTTACTTTTAAAATACACTTTAGTAAAATGATTTATGTGCAGTACAGTTTGAGGGGTTTTGATTAATATGTATATCCTGTTGACAACCGCCATAATCAAGATATAGAACATTTTAATCATTCTTAAATGCTTCTCTTAAGCCCCTTTGCAGTCAGTTCTTTGATACAACCTTTGGTTCCTGTGCTAACTCATCTGCTTTCTGTCACTGGAGATTAGTTTTACCTGTTCTAGAATCATATACATGAAAAAATTGAGCAGATACTACAGAGACTTCCTGTGTACGCTCTTTACACAGTTGCCTCTGTTAGACATCAAGCATCTTTGATAAGCAGTTTTAATGATTGCTTAATATTCTAACTTATTTAGCAAATCATACGTACCTTTAGTTTGCTTCTAGCTCTTTTTTTTTTGAGATGGAGTCTCGTTCTGTCACCAGGCTGGAGTGCAGTGGCGCAGTCTTGGCTCACTGCAAACTCCACCTCCCTGGTTCAAGCAATTTCCCTGCCTCAGCCTCCTGAGTAGCTGGGACTACAGGTGCACCACCATGTCTAGCTACTTTTTCGGATTTTAGTAGAGATAGGGTTTCACCATGTTGGCCAGGATGGTTTTGATCTGCTGACCTCATGACCTGCCCACCTTGGCCTTCCAAAGTTACAGGGATTACAGGCATGAGCCACCACACTTGGCCTTTCTAGTTCTTTAGAGTCATAAATGAGCTATGTATAAATCTGTTTGAATTTTTGATTATTTAGGACAGATTGCTAGAAGTTACTGGATCAAAGGTTTTTGAACTTTTTTTTGAGATGGAGTGTCATCTCACTCTGTTGCCCAGGCTGGAGTACAGTGGCACAATCAGCTCACTGCAACCTTCTCCTCTTGGGTTCAAGCAATTCTCATTCCTCACCCTCCCAAGTAGCTGAGACTACAGGCACTCACTACCAAGTCTGGCTAATTTTTGTATTTTTAGTAGAGATGGGGGTTTCACCATCTTGGCCAGGCTGGTCTTGAACTCCTGACCTCGTGATCTACCCACCTTGGCCTTCCAAAGTACAGGGATTACAGGTGTCAGCCACTGTGCCCAGCTAGGATTTGAACTTTTTAAGCTTCTTGTTGCACATTGCAAAATTGCTTTCCAGAAAGATTTTAACAATTGCTGGGCATGTGGATCACACCTTTAATCCCAGCACTTTGGGAAGCTGAGGCGTGTGGATTGCTTGAGCCCAGGAGTTGGAGACCAGTTTGGGTGGGCAACATGGCAAAACCCCATCTCTACAAAAAATAGAAAAATTAGCAGGGCTTCGTGGTGGTGGGCACCTGAATACTCAGCTACTTCCATCCCAGCTACTCAGGATGCTGCGGTGGAAGGATTTTGCTTGAGCCTGGGAGATCTAGGTTGCAGTGAGCTGTGATTGCACCACTGTACTCCAGCCTAGGTGACAATAGCAAGATCCTGTCTCAAAAAAAAAAAAAAAAAAAAAAAACCCACCAAATTTGCCAATTTAAATTCCTATGAGCAGTGTGCAAAAATGCGTATTATGTTACATTATTATATATCATTATATTACATCATCACTTGTAGCTGTCAATATAGCCTAGATTGTGCTGTAGTAACAATCTTAAAAATCTCAGTCGCATAAACAACAAAGTTTATTTCTTGCTCATGTTACATCTCTAATACATATCAGCAGGGTTTCTTTTCTCTTCAGAGCCGTTTAGTGACTCCATAATGATTGCAGTAGCTGGGAGGTCTGTAAGTGGTGTACTTGGTCCTAAAGCTTACACCTCAAGATGTCTAACATCACATCTATGTACATTTCAGTGGCTAAAGCAAGTCGTGTGCCCACACCTAAGTTGAAAGAGGGCAATGAGGTCCAGTCTTACCATGAGTCTGGTAAGGAGAAGAACTGGAAGAGTGTTAATGACTATAATCTTATTTTTAAAACAATATTAATTTCATTGATCAAAGGTGGTATCTCATTTTAATTTGATTTTCTTTACCAATGTAGAGAACATTTTTATACTTAGACATTGGTTTTATTTACTCATTTGCTTACGTTATTATAAACATGTGCTATTGGTTTACTTTTACATTTCCAGATTTTTAAATTCTGTATTTTCTATGAGGTTGGGTAATCATGATATAGCGAGTGTAAACTTAAGAAAATACTTTCTTTTGAATTATTGAGTTGATGAAGGAAATTGATATTTTTCTCCTGTTAATGTAGTATATGTTTTGATATACTTTTTTTCTTTTTTTTTTTTGAGACGAAGTCTCTTTCTATTGCCCATACTGGAGTGCAGTGGCGTTACCTCGGCTCCTGCAACCGAGGGTTGAAGCAATTCTCCTACCTCAGCCTCCCGAGTAGCTGGCACTACAGGTGTGTGCCACCACACCTGGCTAATTTTTTGGATTTTTAGTAGCGATAGGGTTTCCCCATGTTGACCAGGCTGCTCTCAAACTCCTGACCTCAGGTTATCTGTCCGCCTTGGCCTTCCAGAAGTACTGGGATTACAGGCGTGAGCCATCTTGCCCAGCCTGTTTTGATATACTTTTAATATCAACATTAATCAAAGGCAATAGAAAATCCAGGAGAATTTCTTAATTCTTGAAATTCTACAGATACCTAAAGAACAGCTTGAATATAAAAATTTAGTAGGTAAATGATCAAGTTAGGGCTTTATTGAAAGAATTAAATTTCCTACTCAGATTCAACCATATTGACCATGTCTTTTTCTGTTTGTTTTTTTAAATTCAGGTGTCTGCCCAAACTGGAACTTATGCTGTAGTCATTTCTTTGTGGTTTATCTAAAAACCAAAGGTGAGATAATTTATGAATGCATTTGCCTTTTAATACATGTTTTATAATGAGAAAGAATTGTGTCTGAAAAAATTTAAGGCAATACCAAATGTGTTTTCTTCTGAGTGTTTTAATAGGAAATAAACATTTATTATAAAACTACATATATAGTTTGCTTTTAGTTTATAAGACATTTGAAATAAATGAAACTTGTTCTAGGGTTAAAATATTTTAGGGTGAATTTTTTCATTATCGTTAATACTCAAAGATGAAATTCATACTACTATTCTCTGATACACTTGAGAATATATTGGCATTATAATGTCATATTCTTGAAGACATATTTTCCATTAGTTAAGTCATAGATTAAAACAACCGCTAACTATTTTAATGGGTCAGTTATTAAGAGTTTTCTACCACTGCTCTCTTGGACATGACGACTTTCTGTAGTTCCCTGTTTGGGAGCCCATATAATAAGGATATATACACATCAGTATGTTAATAGTTGGCTTCTATAGAAAGCTTTCCTTTTATAGAAAGCTTCTATAGATAGCATTCCACTCTAAAGATAGGATCTTAGCCCTTTCCTGTTTCTTACCTGTCTTGGCTCAAGTCCTCTTGTTAAAATTTTTCTGAATGGACCATTGTAAGTCTCTCATCTGATCTTTCCACCTTGAGTCTGACTGCTCTCTAAGACATTTTTATCATTGTCAACAGATTTTTTTTTCTTTAAAAAAATGTCAGCATGTCAATCTACTACTGTGAGTCCTTTAGTACCTACATTCCTTAAGGATTATTTTACAAACTCCCTTACCAAGCAATAGTGCTCTAAATATGATACAAACACTGACATCGTGTATTCTTGTCATATCTTTACTGAGAAATAATTCCCATGCTATAAATTCCACCCATTTAAAGTGTAAAATTTAATAGTTTTTATTATATTTACAGAGATGTGCAACCATCACTACAATCTAGTTTCGGAATATTTTCATCACCCCCTTTTTTCTTTTTTGAGATGGAATCACTTTTTCACCCAGGCTGGAGTGCAGTGGCGCAGTCTTGGCTCACTGCAGCCTCTGCCTCCCAGGCTCAAGTGATTCTCCTGCCTCAGCCTCCTGAGTAGCTGGGATTACAGATGTATGCCACCATGCCTGGCTAATTTTTGTATTTTTAGTAGAGACAGGTTTTCCCTATGTTGTCCAGGCTGGTCTCAACCTCCTGACCTCAAGTGGTCCTCCCACCTCAGCCTCATTGCTGGGATTACAGGTGTCAGCCACCTGCCTGGCCTTTCATCATTTTTGAAAGTACTCATTAGCAGTCTCCACTCATTCCTCCCTCCCTTTAGCTACTAATTTACTTTCTTCCTATTCTGTACATTTTATGTAAATGGAGTTGCACAGTGTGTTGTCTTTTGTGACTAATTTCTTTCATTTGGCATAAAGTTTTTAAGCTTCATCCATGTTGTAGCGTGGATGAACCTTGATTCCTTTTTATGGCTGAAAAATATTCCTTTGTTTGTGTCAGTAGCTGATCTGGGAACACAGAGCTGAATGACTTTAGTCACTTACTGAATTAGGATAAGCAAGAAGTTAAACCTGAGGAAGTGCAGGCTTCCTCCTCTCAGGTGGATCAGCACAGAGGTGGGAGTTTCCACAATGTCGAGGGAACCCCAGCAAAAGGTTCCTGCTGTTTTATAGATCTAGGGTGGGTTGGAGGGCGAGGTGCAAAGTCTAGGAGTGGAGGAAGGTACGGAGTCAGAGTAGAGGAAAGTGTTTTCAGTGTTTTCCCTTTGTTGAGGAGGCCCCTGCAGAGTTGCCTAAGGAAAGGCCTCCGTTGAAGGCCACAGAGACTTACCTCAAAGGTACCTGGGCTAGGAATGTAAATCTAGTAAAAGAGCCTGGTCATTTAGGGATACCTGAGTCTTGACTGCAGCTTGCTTTAGAGATTATGATGCACTGGGTGTGCACCAAATCTGGTGTGAGGAGGCAGTTTTCTCCTGTGAAGCCTGCCAGGTAAAGACTTGTAATTGTTTATGATTAAGTTTAAAAAAAGTGGCTGAGTGTGATGGCTTGCACCTCTAATCCCAGCACTTTGGGAGGCTGAGGTGGGTGGATCACCTGAGGTCAGGAGTTCAAGACCAGCCTGGCCAACATGGTGAAACCTCGTCTCTACTAAAAATACAAACTTTAGCAGAACGTGGTGGTGAGTGCCTGTAATCCCAGCTACTTGGGAGGCTGAAGCAGGAGAATCACTTGAACCCTGGAGACAGAGGTTACAGTGAGCTGAGATCATGCCATTGCACTCCAGCCTGGGTAGCAAGAGGGAAACTCTGTCTCAAAAAAAAAAAAGTCACACCTGTTTATTTTTTATTTTTTTCATCCACAGTATCTATATGCCATATTTCATATATCCATTTATCAGTTGTTGGACATTTGGGTTGTCTCCACTTTTTTTTGGCTATTATGAAAAGTCTGCTGGGAACATGTATTTGTGTATTAGTTTTTATGTGGACATGTTTTCATGTCTCTTGGATATATACTTAAGAGTAGAATGGCTAGGTCATGTAGTAACTCTGTGTTTAACATTTTGTGGAACTACCAAACTATTTTCTAAAAAGACTGAACCTTTTTACATTCCTACTAGCAATGTATGAAGATTTTAATTTCTCTATATCTTTATCAATGCTTGACATTGTCTGGGCTTGTTTGGTTTAATATAGCCGCTCAGTAGATGTGAAGTGGTGTATGGTGGTTTTGATTTGTATTTCCCTAGTAACTTATGATGAACGTTTTTGTATATGCTTATTGGCCATTTGAACATTTTTTCTTTTTTCTTTTAGTTTTTAATTGACAACTAATTATACATATTCATAGATACATAGTGATGTTTTAATACACATATGTTAGTGATCAGATGTTATTAGCATATCCATCAATCTCAGACATTTATCATTTCTTTGTGTTGGGAATGTTCAATAGCCTCTTCCTAGCTATTTGAAACTACATATTACTGTTAACTGTAGTCATCTTACTGTGGTATAGAACACTAGAACTTATTCCTTCTATCTAGTGGTAATTTTTTATCCTTTAACAAATCTCTCCCTGTCCCTGCCTCCCCACTACCAATGAGTGAGAACATGCAGTGTTTATTTAACTTTTTGTTCCTGGTCTGTTTTACTTAGCCAAATGTCCCAGTCTCATCCATGTTGCTACAAATGACAGGATTTTTTTTTTTTTCATGACTAAACAGTATTCTCTGGTATATAACACCTTTGTTGGACATCTAGGTTGATTCCATATCTTGGTTATTGTCAGTAGTGCTACAATAAACATAGAGGTGCAGATGTCTCTTTGATATGATTGTCTTGTCTTTGAATAAATTCCCTGTAGTGGAATTGCTGGATCATATGATAGTTCTATTTGTAGTTTTTTGAGGAACCTCCATACTTTCTCCATAGTGATTGTATTAGTTTACATTTTTATCGACAGTATATAAGAGCTCCTTTTTCTCTGCGTCCTCACCAGTATTTGTTATTTTTTGTCTTTTTGATAGTAGCTGTCATGCTATTTGGGTTGAGATTATACCTCATTGTGGTTTTTATTTGTATTTCCTTAATGATTAGTGATGTGGAACATTTCATTTTTGTTTGTTTTTGTTTTTATTTCGAGACAGAGTATGGCTCTGTCCCGACGCTGGAGTGCAGTGGCATGATTATAGCTCACTGCAGCCTCAAACTCCTGGGCTCAATCAATCCTCCTGCCTCAGCGTCTCAAGTAGACAGGACTGTAGGTATGCACCACAATGGCTAATTTAAAAAAATTTTTTGCAGAGATGGATTCTCATTATGTTGCCCAGGCTGGTGTATGTCTTTTTTTGAAAAATGTCTCTTCATATCATTTGCTAATTTTTAAATCAAATTTTTTTATTTTTTGCTTTTATTTTTTGTCCTTATGTATTCTAGATATTAGTCTCCTGTGGGACGAGCAGTTTGCAAATATTTTCTCCCATTCTGCAGGCTGTCTTTTCACTCTGTTGATTTTATCATTTGCTGTGCAGAAGTTAATTTGCTGTAATCCTATTTGTTTGTTTTGCTTTAGTTGCCTGTGCTTTTCAGGTCTTATCATAAGATCTTTTCCCAGATCAGTGTCCTGGAGCATTTTCCCCTATGTCTTCTTCTTCTAGTGGTTTGATTGTTTCAGGTCTTTGATCCATTTGTGAGTTGATTTTTGTACAGGGTGAGAGGTAGGGGCTTTAAAGACATTTTTATTTTCATCCTTTGCCATTTTTAAATTAGGTTATTGTACATATATTTTTATTTATATTACATATATTATAAATGTATATTTACATTAAATAGAAATACAGTTGTCCCTTGGTATATTCAGGGAATTGGTTACAGGACCCCTGCTTATACCAAAAATTCACACATAGTCAAGTCCTGCATTAGGCCCTACTAACCCACTTATAAGAAAAGTCAGTCCTCTTTATAGGTGGCTGTCACATCCCATGAATGTTGTATTTTTTATCCATGTATGGTTGAAAAAGATCTGCATATAAGTGGACCTACACAGTTCAAACCTGTGTTGTTCAAGGGTCAACTTATATGTGTATATAGAGTGGCTGGATACAAATCTCTTATGAGAAATGATTTACAAATATTTTCTCCTATTTTGTGGGTCTTTTCACTTCTTGATATTGTCCTTTGAAGCAGAAGAGTCTTTATTTACTTATTCATTTATTTTTTGGTACTTTTGGTATTATATCTAAGAAACAATTGCCTAATTCAGGGTCCTGGGAAATACGTTTTCTTCTAAGAATTTTATTGTTTTACCTCGTTTTTAAGTCTGTGACCCATTCTCACTTAATTTTTATAAATGGTTTAATGTAGGGTTTCAACTTCATTCATTTGTAAGTAGATATCCAGTTGTCTCAGAATATTGGATTATCTTGGCACCCTTGAAGAAAACCAATTGCCTATAAATGTAGGGGTTTATTTCTGGACTTTCAATTCTGTTCCATTGATTTGTCTGTCCTTATGTCAGCACCACATTGTCCTGATTGCTATAGTTTTGTGATACGTTTTGAAATTGGGAAGTGTAAGTTCTTCCAACTTATTCAAGACTGTTTTAGCTCTTCTGGATTGCTTACAATTCCATATGAATTTTTGGATTAGCTTGTCAATTTTTACCAAAAATTCCAGCTAGATTTTGATTGTGGTGAATCTGAGGCAGGAATCATTAAATCAGTTTGGGGACTTCACAGTCAGTCATCCAATTCATAAACACTGGATGACTTTCCATTTATTTAGGTCTTCTTTAATTTCTTTCAGTGTTTTATAATTTCCAGTGTATTATATATTGTATAATTTTCACTATATTTTCAGCATGTGTATTTATAATTCTTTTGTTAAATTTATTCCTAAATATTTTGTTAATAGTGTTGTAAATGAAAACTTTTTTCTAATTTCATTTTTGGATTATTCATTGCTTATATGTAGAAATATAATTGAGTTTTGTATCACACAACCTTGCTGAACTTATTTGTTAATTTTAATAGTTGTTCATAGATCACATAGGGTTTTTTAATATGTGAGATCACGTCATCATGTCATAGTGATAGTTTTACTTCTTTTCTGATCTAGATGCCTTTCATGTCTCTAATTGCTCTGGCTGAAACCATTTTTCGTTTTTTGTTTGTTTTTGTTTTGTTTCTTTGAAATAGGGTTTTACTCTGTTGCCCGGGCTGGAGTCTAGTGGTGTGAACATGACTCACTGCAGCCTCGACTTCCTGAGCACAGGTGATCCTCCCGCCTCTGCCCCGCAAGTAGCTGGGACTACAAGCAGGCGCCACCATACCCAACTAATTTTTTAATTTTTTGATAGAGATGGGGTTTTGCCATGTTGCTCAGGCTGGTCACGAACTCCTGGGCTCAAGTGATCCCCCACCTCAGCCTCCCAAAGTGTTGGGATTATGCATGAGAGCCACTGTACCCAGTCTTTGTCTCGCTTCTGATATTAGGGTGAAAGCATTCAGTTTTCAGGATTAACTATGATGTTAGCTATGGGTATTTCATAACTGCCCTTTATCTGGTTTAGGAAGTTCTATTTTAGTCATAGTTTTTTTTTTAATGTTTTTGTCAGAAAGTATATGAGATAATGCTTATTGAGATCTTTCTGTATATGCCAGACCCTATATGCCAAGTGTTTTATATTTAGCATTTCATGGAAGCTTCACAATAGTCCTGTGAGGTAAAGACTGTTATTTTATCCTCAGATAGAAAGGTACAATCAGATTGTTTGATTTCAAAATTTGTGTGTTCAATCATCCATTAAAATTTTTGTACAAACCATGCTGATGTATATGTTACTTTGTACCTGCCAGTTTCCCCCTTTGTATGGGGAAGTCCTCTCCCACTTCCCCATACGAAGTTGATTGCTCACCTATCACTGCACTTTGTACTTTTTCACTATGTTGTGATTGTTTGTATATGTTTCTCTCATTTTAGAAACTGTGCTTCTTAAAGTCAGGGACTTTGTCATTTTCATTTTTGAATTCCCCCAGTTCTCAGTGGAGAACCCAGAAAGATAAATATCACAGAAGCAAAGAGATTAGAGTGTTTCAAAAAGGGTGGCAGTGGTCATTAGTGTCAGGTGCTACAGAGAAAGGTCAAGTAATGTAAAGTTTACAACATGAATTTTGGTTTGGTCTTTTTTTTTTTTTTTGTGGCAGTGGAGACAGGATTCTGGTTTGTTGAGCAGTGAATGGAAGATGAAGAAGAGACTGTCAAAAAGTATGGACTATTCTTGTGAGAAGTTTAGCTGTGAATGGGAAGAATGAGTTTAGGGTGCTAGATAGAGGGGAACATAGGGTACTTTTTAATATAGGATAGCCTTGAACATGCATATATACAGAGGTATGGGAAAAAAGAAGCAGGTAAGAGCAAAATTATGGAAGTAGAGAGAGAGAGAGGAGAATACTATAACAGGCTCCTTGTGGAAATGGCAGATTGCATGTAGAACACATGATAGAACACATGATAAAACACAAGATTTGCCAGGAATGGCTTCTTTCTTCTGAAGGTAGGAGGTGCCCATGGATGTAGCTAGTGACAAATTTGTGGGTGTGAATTAGGAAATACAGGGAGTTTTCATTTCCTCTGAAGCAGAAGACAAGGTCATTGGCTTGTCAGTGTAGTGGGCAATATTGTGGAAAAAGACCAACAGGGCTGAATATGGTATTTGAGGTGTGTGGTAATGGTTTAGGATAACTACTGTGGGCCATGGGAGAGTTTGCTTACTAGAAATTGAAAAAGGTTATGAGGGCCTCTCTCTCTCCTTCTATATAATTTGAAAAAATAGACAAGGTATGTGGTCAGAAATTTAGATAGTATAAAAGGATTCATAGATAGTACAAAAGTACAAAAGTAAGTATTTCACCTTAGATCCTCTGTCACTATATTCAGAAGAAACTAATTGGCAGTTCACTTTTAAACTATTTTTGCAAACATACATATACATAAACATCTATGGAGTTTGTTTTGATCTGTGAGAATTTACCGTTCTACTTTTGCTTCTTATGTTTTTTTTAAGACAGGGTGGTGGCTCATGCCTGTAATCCCAACACTTTGGGAGACTAAGGTGGATAGATCACTTAATGTCAGGAGTTAAAGACCAGCCTTGGCCAACATGATGAAACCTCATCTCTACTAAAAATGCAAAAATTAGCCGGTTGTAGTGATACACACCTGTAGTCCCAGCTACTCAGGAGGCTGCGGCACAAGGATCACTTGCACCCTGGGAGGCAGAGGTTGCAGTGAGCCAAGATTGGCCACTGCATTCCAGCCTGGGTAATAGAGCAAGACTCTGTCTCATTTGAAAAAAAAAAAAAGACAGTGTCTTACTCTGTCACCCAGGCTGAAGAGCAGTGGTGTGATCACAGCTCACTGCGGCTTCGTACTCCTGGTCTCGCGTGATCCTCCCACTTCACCTCCCAAGTGACTGGGACCACAGGCATGTGCCACCGTGTGCTGCTAATGTATGTTTTATTTTTTTTAGAGACTGGGTCTTCTTAAGTTGTCAAGGCTGGTCTTGAACTCCTGGGCTCAGGTAATCCTGCCACTTCAGCCTTCCATAGTGCTGGGAGTATAGGCGTGAGCCACTGGACCCAGCCTACTTTTTGCTTCTTAAAATTACTTCTGTATCTTGGAAAATTTTCTGTATATGTAATTCTACTTCATTTGTGTTTAGAACCACAGGATATTTTGTGTGTGGTTATAGTATAATTTATGTAACCAGCATTTAGGTGAATTCTATCTTTACTCCTGTAAAATTCATGTTGAATAAGTGAATTACTACTTTTAAAACTACAAAATCATTATGGTACCTTAATTCTGTGCCTTAATTTTGGATTTCTACATATGCGCACCTTGAAATAAACTATAATATGTATAAAGACTGCGTTATTGTTAAAACGTAAAGACAACTTAAATATTTGAAAGCAATCATGCTCAATTTATTCCTGGAATTAAGAATAAGAATCTTACTTTCAGGTGTTTGCAATTTTCAATATTGCTGCCAAAAACATTTCTATCCGTGACTCTTGTCAATCTCTTATACATGTACAAGAGATTCTTTTGAGTATACATCTATAAATGTAATTCCTGTGTCATAGGGCAATGAATGTTAAAGATGTAATACAAAGTTTATTTCCAAAGAGCTTATGCAATTTTATTCTCCTACCATCAATGTATAAGAGGTCCTGTTGTTTTATAGCCTCTCAAATACTTGTTTTTTTTTTCAGACTTTTAAATTCTGCTAGTTGAATGATCTAAAGTTATATCTATTGTGATCTTTTAAGAAATACTTTAAAACTTGAGGTATAAATTTCAATTTTACAATAAAATCCTCAGATCCTAAATATACAGTTCTGTGAGATTTGATGAATGCAGCTACTCTCCTATAAAATTTGAAAACATTTTATTACCCCTAAAGTTCCTTCCGATTTCTTCCTTGACATTCTCATCCCTCACCAGAGGGAACCACTGTCTGAATTTTTATCACTGAATAACACACATTTGGGGCGAGGTAGTGTGAAACAAGAGAAGCAAAACAGAATTTTAGTAGTTCTTTTTTTGATTTGTTATCCCACAACTTTGCTGGGCTGCCTTTTGTCTTAGGCCTAAGCCACCATTCCACACATATCAAGTCAAAATGGGTCCTAGTCAACCCAGGGGTTTTTCTGAGTTCTTTCCATTTTTCCAGGGCTGTAACTTCTCCAGGGCTGATATTCTGGGAGGGGGGTCAACAATTTTTCTATTATAATTCAGTACCTGTAGTAATTGGAATCAGGGTAAACTTTTTCTCAGCCTTCTTGACTTTCTTTACATCATTACAGGAAACTTTAATCTGGACCCACCCACCAAAATGGATGAGTTAAAGACTCCTTGGTCATCAGTAAGACTTTTTCCGTGCCAGGTCTGAAGCCCTCTATACAAGGCTGTTTAGAGGGATGAGCTGGCTGCAGCAAATACTACGGAATCTTGCCAGTGTTTCAGTGTTGCTTCACTGAACTTGAACTGAACTAGGGCTGGCTTTTTGAATAGGCAGAGCCAAAAGGTGGGTGACTTGCTCAATTATAAAAAGGTCTCTCTCTTGACTTAAAATGTCTCCTCTTCTTTAGTGATTTTACTTTAAATTCTAATCTGAACAGTCATTCTTGCCCAAAATGGCCCATGAGTTTTTAAGTTTTTATTGCATCTTTAATGTAAATTTGTATTTTACTTATAATAAATATGCATAATAGTATTACAATATTTTAAATTACTTATATCAAAAAAACTTGCTGCTCCAGGAGATTGGATTGTATTTATTTCATTATTTTGCTTACTGTTCATCATATCTCTCCACCTCCTCCAAGGGATCAGTCCACTACACCATACAACTTTCCATTATAAATCCCTGCGTTTTACTTATTTTCTTTCTTTCCAGGCTGTGTGCTTCTTTCATGTGCCTAGTCATGGGCATAGGGCCTGCCAGATTTGCCACAGAGTAGTGCTCCAAAACTGTTAAAGTAATAAACGAAAACGTACGTAGTATTCATAACAAGAGACAACACTTTCTAGGCAGAGAGAAAAGTATGTATTCATAACCACCATGGGTGTAAGTCCTGTTTTTTGGCATGGTTGGAATAAAGGATACCTGGGAACAGTTTGCAGGGAAAGGCCAGATCACAAAGTGCCTACCTGTAAGCTGTATCAAAGGCTTTGATAGGGAGCTCTTGAAGGATTCTCAGCAGGAGATTAACATAGCTAATATTTTATTTTAAGAAGACGGTTTCGAGAGTAGTATGAAAGATATTTTGGAATGGAGAGACCACTTAGAAGGCTATATAGAGTCCAGATAGGAGATGACTTGAAAAGGGAGAGACGCCAGAGAGGTTTAGCAGGTAGAATCCATAGAAAATGGTGACTAATTAAATATTGGTGTTGGGTGAGGAGAAGGAGGTGTAGAAATCAGAGATGACTCTCAAGTTGGGCAATTAAATAGGTGTGGTACTATTTGTTTCCAGTCATTCCTTTCCAGTGTGTATTCAAGTACGGAAGGAACTTTTGGAGTGTAAGATAGGATTTTGTAATATTTAGTTTGATATTTCTCTGAGATAGTTGGGTAGAGATGTGCAGATCTGTCTGCTGTTCTTAGAGGGAGGTAGAGGCTTGAAAGAGAGAGATTTTAAGGTTAATAGATTTTAGAGAGTGATTGAAGAAGGAATTGCCCAGGACTGAGAACAAAATCCTTAGAGACATGTAGATTCAGTGGACAAGTGCAGAAAAAGGAACTGGGAAGAAGATCATGAAGAAGAAATCAGGAGAGAAACGAAACCGGATTTCACAGTAACACCCTTGGCTTTCTTCCCTACCTTGAGATTAGATTTTTCTTTTCTGCATCCCATGTTTGATCTTTGTCCTCAGACCTTTTCTTACTTTGAGTATTCTCTGCTGGGAAACATTGTGGATAAGAAATAGTTTTATTTTTGGACCTAGCAATTGCTGGCTTCTTTATATTTCCCCTAAATTCTGCTTGAATAGTACTTTCTTTTTTAGCTCATCTCTTTTTGTACCTTATACTATACATATAAAAGAAACCAGTTGACAGTTTGGACATTCTGCTTTGAAATTACCTTAGGTAGAAGTAATAGTTCATTACCAACATTTTCTGTTTTTTACCTTACCACAGGCAACAGTTTTGCTAAATTTTCTGCCACTTCATAACAAGGCCTTTCTGAAAACATTTAACTCTCCTTTAATTCCTTTTCAATAGTTTCTGCCAGGCCCTTCAAGCCTGAGTCCAGCTTCGGTCCACCACCCAGTCTTGAAACCAGCGTCACATCTTTTAGGTTTTTGTTATGTTAGCACCCCAGTTTCACATACCAAATTCTGTCTGGCAACATTGCTGTGTAGTACCCCAAACTTAGCCCCAGAACATGCATGGCTTTTCTCAACATAACCTTGGAAGTTACTCAATGTCACTTCTACCACAGTCTGTTGGTAACAAGCAAGTTCAATGCCAGCTTGGATTTAGGGAGTTAACTTCTTCCAAGTGTCTTGTTTAGCATACGTGATTGATACTTGGAATGCCTTTGCCACAAAATAGCCAAGGAGTTTCTTTTTCATGGTTATTTGGGGTTGATATTAAAAAGCAGTGCATGCACTTGCTCCTTCCTTGCTTACAGCTGGATGGAAATTGGCCTCAGAGGGTCCATGGTGTTCTTTGTCATTAGCCAACAGATGCTCGCCAGAGTGTTTTACTCACTGAGTCTTTATTTAATGTGAGGGTAATGCATCTCTGTAGCTAATGGGCTCATTTGTGTATAACAAATACCTGCCTTTCATCCACACGTGGATCCTTCACTAAATGTCTTTTTTTTTTTTTTTTAAACTAATCTGTTATCAACACCTGTTTGGCATATCTATCTTCAGATTGCTTTGACTTTCTGAGAAGTTGATCCTGACTTTTCTATGTCTGTCTTATAGGGAAAATATTTTTTGTCTGTGAAATAATTACTTCAGATCTTCTTCAAACATTAAATTTTTTAAAATTTCATGTCAGTACTATATGTCATAAACAACCTTAGGTTTCTAGGCACAAATATTCGGTTATTCATGAGTATGGTATGAAGTTGCTAATTCTCACATTGTAATTATATGTATTAAAAATATGTACATATTTCTAAATCAAGTATATATATTTTAAATTTAAAATGTACATATTTTTAAATTTTGGCAAAAAGTCCAAACTCTCTCCATAGCCCCCCTCTCCTCTCAGCAGCTGTCTCTCATCTCCCCTTCAGGCCTAGTGGTGCATATATCTGAACGAGGACCTGTCTTGGAAGTGGACTCGGGGCCATTTGAGCAGAGTTCTGGGGTTTTAGATAGGTAGAAAGTGATTTCTGGAGATAGATCCAGTAAGGCACTTCCATTTGGCCCTCTGCACTGCTCACTTCTTAGGGGAGAGGTATGGCATAGGAGGACCAAATCCTATTGCCTTGATCTAAGGCTGGTAGTGATTTTAATAATTTTTTGACATAGGGTTTTGCTCTCTCACCCAGGCTAGAAGCTATAGTACAGTTTTGATCATAATTCACTGCAGGCCCAAGCAATCCTCACACCTCAACCTTCTGAGTAGCTGGAACCACACGCACGTACCACCATGCCTGGCTAATTTTTAAATTTTTTGTAGAGATGGGGTCTCCTTATGTCACCCAGGCTGGTCTTGAACTCCTGGGCTCAAGCTCTCCTCCTGCCTTGGCCTCCCAAAGTGCTGGTATTATAGGCATGAGCCATCGCACTTGGCTGCTTTTAATATTCTTTTAATACGTCTACCAGACTTCATTACATTTAGACTTTATTATTTTTGGTCTGTCCTTTTGTTGTATAGCCAGAAAGATTTGTCTAAAACTCAAACTGTTACCACACCCTTGTTCAAAACCTTTTAAGTGCTTCACATTTTCATCGAG
Organism: Cebus imitator; assembly: GCF_001604975.1. NCBI lineage: Eukaryota > Metazoa > Chordata > Mammalia > Primates > Cebidae > Cebus > Cebus imitator. The sequence continues at coordinate 27,429 of NW_016107990.1, forward strand.
ATAAAGTCTTAACATGGCCTGTTGAAGAACCTTTGTGCCCTATTCTTGTTAATGTGGAAGGCATCCAGGTCCTTGGTGTCTTGAACAAAGAATTGAACAAAACACACAAACAAAGCAAGGAAGGAATGAAGGAATTTATTTAAAATGAACATACACACCACTGTGGGAGCAGGCTTGAGCATAGGGGTTCAAAGGCCCCAGAGTTTTTGATGAGTTTAAATACCCTTTACTTGGGGTACACCCTATGTAAATGAAGAGAATGAAATAAAGTTACAAAGTCATTTACGGCATATGCCCTATGGAGAGGATATTTCCTGTTATAGCTGAAGCGCGAATTGGCTTTATGTTCCCTGCCTCCAGACCATATTTTCCTGCCTCATTCTGATCATACTTTTTCATTCTTACCTATTACCAAACTCTGTTGTCATTCCGATCAAGTACTCTTTCCTACCCTCCCATCTTTGCACAGGCTGTGGGTCTGTCACATCCTCTGTCATGAATGACCTCTAGTATATCTACCAAGCCAACTCATACTGACCCTTGAATACTCAGTTAAATGTTAGGTATTCTGACAAGCCTTTCTTCACCTCCCCAGGAATAATTAAGTCCTTCCCCTTGTTTATTTCCATAGTGGCTTGTATACGTCTTGTTTTGGCACTTGTCTCATTATATAATGTTTGCATGTCTGTAAGCAAAGCCTTCTGCCTCTGAAGGCAGGAGCTAATTTGATTCAGCATGGTATTTCTAATACCAACAGTGCCTAGCACAACAATAGGGCTTAATAGATGTGTATTGAATGAAGAGGGTAATTAGTGGAGTGCTTTACATGTGAATTGCTCTAAATAGAAGACCATGTTTGCGGTAAATGCCCATGTATCCAAGGTGATTGAGAAATGGAGTGTTCCAGTAATTGATTATGTTTCTTAACAGCCAATTACAAATGATCAATTTTAGATAATTTGAATGAAAAACAAAATGGGTTTTACAGAATTGATCTGTCTTTGTTGATCCATAAGATGCTTCAGCATGATCATTCTGACTTCTGTGGCTTGTTTAGAGCTGTGGCTGAGGAAGCTGTAGGGAACTGAGCTGAAGGGGGATCCGTAGTGATGCTTTGTCACAAGCTGGGCCTTTTTTTTTTACTTGAATCTCTAGCACACATATGCTTACTATTTTGCCTAGGTAGAGTACATTATAAATTTAACACTAAGGAGACTCACAATTGTATTTTTTTTTCAAATGTAGCTGAAAAAATTCTCAGAAGACAGACAAGCAACATACCTTAAGGTGTATATCCTATCTTAATTCAGTGGAAAGCTTGGTACATTCAGGCTGTTCCCTATTCAGTGACAGTCTTTGCTGAGCAAAAGTGAAGTCTTGTGAACTAAGCTAAGTAATTAATTTGATTGTACTCTCTGGCTATGACTATTTTAAGAGGCCTGGGCTCCCACCCAAATTATATATTGATTCTTCTAATTCATATGAAATTAGTATGAGTGGTTACTGTTCATTTGTGTATTGATTTATTGTTCTTTTGTGTTCTCACCTACCCATCAGCAGTGTTGCCAGTTATTAGTTACAAAACTCAGAGACTACTTTTGTGCCTACATTTTCACATCTTTGAAAGTGGCTTTGAACAGAGGCCTATTTGGGAGTATGCTCTTATTATGTTTGCACAAATGATCTGAAAACTATCATGGTGACTGAGCCCTGACTGCCTACATTGCTATTCCATGTCTTCTTGTCAAACCTAGAAATCTTCCTATAATGCTTGATCCTTTTTAAAGGAAGAATTTGGAATATCAAGCAGGTGTATATTTTCTTAATGACACTCAGAAACATGTATTGTAAATTTGTCTATTTTTTAGATGCTACATTGTTCAGTTGGCTTCTCTCCACTTGGATCCTTTTCTTTTAATTTGTTTTCCAGCCTGCCTGTCCCTTCAGCTGCAAAATAATGCATTATTTGTAACATAATTATTTGTGAAAGTGAATCATCTCAAGTATAGGAATGATTGACCTACTTATAGAAGGGTTAGCTTGAATATCCTAAGTGAAGAAAGGACAATGTAAAGGATTAAGTAATTTTAAAGTATGTGAATATTATTCATTAATGATAGAAACACGGATTCAATGTCATACTCAAGCATATGATACTCAGTGACTCACTAGCCCAGCTATCTGGTTTAAAAAATAAAAGTAATTATTGCTACCTTATATTAAGCCAATATCAGTTGAGCTTGGAGAAATAGGTCTAAAAATTTGTCTTTGGAAATTTAATTTACTCCAATTATGAACATTTTTATGTTAAGCTGATTCAGTCTCTTAAATACAACATGGAAACATTTATGTCTTTGCAGTGTGACTTTAAAAAATAATTATTGACTGAATAAAATTGTGATTGCTTGCTAAGGCATTTTTTGGTGCTAGTTAAATTATAACTAAGAAAGGCTTTCAATTTTGATTTTAAGAGACGTAGGCCATACATGATGATTTATGCCTATAATCCCAGCACTTTTCGAGGCCAAGGCAAGAGGATTGCTTGGGCCCAGGAGTCCGAGACCAGCTTGAATAACACAGTGAGAACTCCTCTCTACATCCCCCCTCGCCAAAAAAAAAAAAGAGAGTATTCATTGTCAGGTCTTAGTCACAGTTCTGTCAACCGAGTAGCTGGCTGACTTTGGTGCCTTGGGTTTTCTCATGAGTCAGAATTGCTGTTTTATCATGGAGATCAATTGGATCTTATATATGAAAGTGCTCTATAAAATATATACCACATTTAGGAATTGCAAGATTTTAGCTCTTTTTGTGCCTGCTTTTTCAACTCTGGGCTGGTCATTTAAGCTTACTATGCTTTTATTTCTTCATAGATAAAATAAAGGAGTTTGGCCAGTATAATCAACTTGAGTATTGTTTACCTTGTGTTCAGCTCTTACAACCTATAATTTATTATTTTTCCTTTTCAAAAAAATCACCTGTTTTTTTTTTTTTTAAAACATTTCCCT
>NW_016107990.1:30548-35277 GCF_001604975.1 Cebus imitator
GATCTCGGCTCACCGCAACCTCCGCCTCCTGGGTTCAGGCAATTCTCCTGCCTCAGCCTCCTGAGTAGCTGGGATTACAGGCACGCGCCACCATGCCCAGCTAATGTTTTGTATTTTTAGTAGAGACGGGGTTTCACCATGTTGACCAGGATGGTCTCGATCTCTTGACCTCGTGATCCACCCGCCTCGGCCTCCCAAAGTGCTGGGATTACAGGCGTGAGCCACCGCGCCCGGCCTGTTGTTTAATATTTCTATCAATCTTGTAAGAATAGGTGACATAAGAGTCATTTTACTGTCGAGGAAAACTGAGGCTCAGGGAAGTTGTACGGCTAATTAGTGTGAGAGGTGGGATTCTACTACAGGTCTTTGATGCCAGTCTTCTTCTTTTTTTTTTTTTTTTTTTTCCCAAAGCATGTAACTTAAGTGAAGAAACTTTGCTATATACCTCATGTAGAGCAAGTTTTTGATCTCCATTATTTTTTCTTTCTTTTTTCTCCAGATGAATAATGTCTGATCAAAATGTTTTTATAGAAAAGTACATATATTTCATAGCCATGTGCATAGTTTGGGAATTTTAACATTATAGCACTTTTACAAAATGTCTTGTTAGCATTATGCAACATATACAGTGTGTTTGGGAATCATTCAGTTCTTAAAAGTAAAGTTTATCTTTCAATTAAGGTGAGCTACTTCTTTTTTAGTAGGTATGTTTTATTTTTAAATGTAGAATTGTTTAATGTCATAGATGCTTTTGAAATTAAATGCTGTTTTGTGCTTGTTTTAGAAGGAAAACAGATGCTCTGTATACTCACTGATTTTTTTTTTCTTTAAAAAACTCCTGATTTTGTAATCTAGGAAGAGTTTTAAACATGGAAACTTTTTCTGATTTTTTGTAACTTCTAAAAATTTCTGTTTTAGGAAATTTGGTATTTGTTATTTACATTAAAAATTTTTTTAAAGAGTCTCTGGGCTATCTCAAATGTGTAGGTCAAACAAGGATTAAAACAAATACATCCAAAAACATTCCTTTGTGATGTGACCTGCTGTTCATTGATGAGTGCTGTGCTTTAATGCTTCCTGTTATAAGCCTCAGATATCCCCTTGTCCAGGCGTGCCAGCCCTAGATGTTGATCTTATTTAGAACAATATTGCTTTTGGGGTTTCTGACAGCACTGATTCAGCCACTACTCTGTTGCTCATTCCTTCTGATTCAGAAACCTTCCTCTATGGTATTTCTCAAGTCATGCTTATTTTTTTTCTGTTGAAAGTTTCCTGGTGGTCATTACTAGCCCAAAAGTGAATTTCCACGAATAGTTCATGGGTCATAGTTTTATTTTTATCTTCTCAGCAGAGAACTTTGAAATGGCTGTGGCACTTTGAAGAGATCTTATCTGCTGCTGTTACTAACCTTGTTCACAAAACTCTAGCTATACTGGCCGTCTTTTCTCTTCTATGAATATACCAAGTTTATTCCAACTTCCAAATCTACTATACCTGTTCCTCTGCAAGGAATGGTCTTCTCCCAGACTGGTGGTTTACTGGATCCTTCTTGTCATTTAAGTCTTAGCTTAAATGTTCCCTCTTCAAAGAGGCTTCCTTGACAATTCACTGTAAATTAGTGCTTCTCAATTCTCTTTATTACATGGCTGTGCTTTGTTTTCCTCTTTGTACTGGATCACTAATTGATAGCTGTTTATTTCTCATTGATCTCCTCTGATGGGGACAAAGGGACATTGTGTCTAGTTTACTGCTTTATCTCCAGTACCTACAATAGTATCTGCCATAATATGCATTACAGTAAATATTTACTGAGTGACCAATGAATGAATATTTTTTTCTACCAGCTATTCATAAAAGTGTCTTTTCATTCTTTTGCATTTTCCTTTTGGTAGTCAGGAAGACACAATTAATGTTTTTGCAATTAATGTTTTTGTATTTTTGACACTTTACTGTTTCTTTGCTGTTCTGTCTCCTAGTTGAATTATTTTAGAAGAAGGGAAAAATCTCTTGAGATGTGACTGTTTCCATCTATCTTCTGCATGCCAGGTGGGTGTCTGAGCCTGTGCATCCTAGTCATAAAAGCAATTAACAGGTAGGAAAATTGGCTTCTAGCAGCTGCTTCAGTCCTGCTTGAGTTGGCCTCTCCCCCAAGGGACTATCACTGTCAACCTAGCAAAATGAAATTGCCTTCTCATAAACATTTTTTTTTTCTGGGATTATAGAACAGGAACAAATTCTAGGTTTACAAAATGAGTTTAAATATGTCAACAGAACAGAACAAAATAATGACCTGCTGCTGCAATTTGAATTCCGAGTCAAGATAGCAACATTTATTTTCAGAAGAGATGACATTGAAACTGTGGCGCTTTTGTCTATTGATTTTATTATGCCGAAAGGGTAGATTTAATAACTTATTTATTGGTATTGGTGAGAAAAGTGACAATTCTATAAAATATAGCTTTGACTCTTAGTTGGTGCTTTGATTTGTGGCATAGACCTTGTGTCCTTGTGCCTTCAATTAACTCTATGGAAAGGGACAGGCATTTTTGAATGAATACTACTTGATTTCTTTTCCATTTTGTTTCACCAGATGTTAACTTTCAGTTGTATTCTTTCTGACCATGATAGACCTTTGCCATTGCTATATGCTGTAATTAATATGTATGTGCAGGCTTTAAATAAGTTTGAAAAAATTTTTAAATTACCTATTGTTATATAATAGTTGTTTGTATTTTGGGGCACTTGTCATAGTTTAATACCTGTATACAATGTGTAATAATCAAATAAGAGTAATTGGGATATCCATCACCTCAAACATTTATCTTTTTGTATGTGTTGGGAATACAAAAATATTATTTTAGCTATGTTGAAATATACAGCAAATTGTTAACTATGACTTTCCTACTGTACTATTGATAAATAGGTGTTATAGAAACAGTATACAAATTCTGGGTTGTATGTTAATGTATGCCGCAGTGATACCAAATGAGGTATCGGTTCGCCTTGATCCTTTTTGGTAGGTTTTATCTGATATGATTCCTAGTCTGAGATAGTTGTGCAATGTTCTCCCTTTGAAGCCTGCATTCTGCTCAATATCTGCTTTTTATCCTTTTGAAACCTCTGATCTTCCATAAAACTCAAAGAGTTTATGTCACTAACTTCTGTTTTAAATGTTTGTTACAAAAATTAAGAGAAGCTCTTTGCAGAATGGGGGTATTAATTTTGTTTCTGAATAAAGGAGATTATGCCTTTACAAAGCTATCCAGTTGTTGAATGAAGGACAAAAACCACAAACTCTGCAGAAAAAGCCTTGGACAAGATTTAACACCCTTTCACGAAAAAAAAGAAAAAAAAAAAAACACTCAACAAATTAAGACTAGAAGAAAACTACCTCAACATAATGTAGGCCATATATGAAAAGCCACAGTAACATCTTCATCAGTGGTGGAAAACTGTAAGCTTTTTCTCTAAGCTCTAGGGACAAGGCAAGGATGCCTGCTCTCACCACTTACATTCATCATAGGATTGGAAGTCCTAGCCAGAGCAATTAGGAAAATAAAAAATGTATCCAAGCTAGAAAGGAAGAAGTAAAATTATCTCTGTTTGCAGATGACATGATCTTATATGTAGAAAACCCTAAAGATTCCATAAAAAATTGTTAGAATTAAAATAAATTCAGTAAAGTTTCTGGATACGAACCAGCACACAAAAATAAGTTGTATTTCTAATTATTAACAATGAATAATCCAAAAATGGATTAGAAATGAAAAAAATTATATCAAAAAGAATAAAACACATATGAATAAATTAACCGAGGAGGTTAGAAGCCCTGAACACTGAAAAGTATAAAACACTATTAAGACATAAGTAAATGGAAACAGCCTACATTCATGGATTGGAAGACACATGTTGTTAGATGTCAGTACTACTCAAAGCAATTTATAGATTCAGTTAGATTGCTATCAAAATCCCAATGACTGCTTTGGAAAAATAGAAAAATTTGTCCTAAAATCTATGTAGAATATGAAGGAGCTACAAATAGCCAAAACAATCTTAAAAAAGAAGAACAGAGTTCGAGGTCTCTCACTTCCTGATTTCAAAACTTACTGAAAAAGCTATGGTAAAATCAAAATAGTATGGTACTGGTTTAAAAACAGATGTATAGACCAATGGAATTAATGGACAGCCAAGAAGTAAATCCTTGCATATATAGTCAAATGATTTTCAACAAGGTTGGAGAGACCATTCAATGAGGAAAGGACAGTCTTTTCAAAGAATCATGTTGGGAAAACTATTTCCATATGTAAAAAAAAAAAAAAAAAAAATGAAGTTGGAGTCTTCCCTTATATCACATACAAAAAACTAACTCAACATTGATCAAAGACCTACATGTAAGAGCTAAAACTAATACTCTTAGGAGAAAAGCCTCATGACATTGAATTTTTACTGATTTCTTAGATCTGCAACACCAAATACACAGGTAACAAAAGAAAAAATAGATAAGGCCAGGCTCTGTGGCTCACACCTGTAATCCCAGTACTTTGGGAGACCAAGGTGGGCAGATCACCTGAGGTCAGAAGTTTGAGATGAGCCTGGCCGACGTGGTGAAACCCCATCTTTACTAAAAATACAAAAATTAGCCAGGTGCAGTGGCATGCGCCTATAATCCCAGCTACTTGGGAGGCTGAGGCAGGAGAATCACTTGAACTCAGGAGGTGGAGGTTGCAGT
>NW_016107990.1:35317-45243 GCF_001604975.1 Cebus imitator
AAAAAAAAAAAAAGAAAAGAAAAAAAGAAAAAAATAGATAAGTTGGACTTCACTATAATTAAAAACTTTTGTGCATCAAAGGACACTATCAACAGGTGAAAAGACAACCTATGAAGAATGGGAGAAAATATTTTCAAATCACATATCTGATAAGGGATTTATATCCAGAATATAAAAAGAATTCCTATAACTCAACAATTACAAAAAAACAATTCAGTTAAAAAATGGTTAAAGGCATTTCTCCAAAGATACAAATAGTCATGAGCACATGAAAAGATGCTCAACATCATTAATTATTAGGGAAAGTTAAATCAAACCACAATGAGATATCACTTTACACCTATTAGGATAGCTGTTACTGAAAAAGGAAAAAGAAAACAAAACAAAACACGTATTGGCAAGGATGTGGATAAATTGGAACCTTTGTACATTGTTGTTGATGGGAATATAAAGTGGTGTAGCTGCTGTGGAAAACAGTATGACATTTTTTCAAAAAGGTAAAAATGGAGCTATCATATGATCCAGCAATGCCACTGCTGAGTAAGTTTTCAAAATTATTGAAAGCAAATTCTCAGAGACATTTGTACACACCCATGTTCATAGCAACACTATTCATAATAACTAAGAGGTAGAAGGTACCCAGATGTCCATCCACCGATGAGTGGATAAACAAAATGAGGTATATATATATATATATATATATATATATATATATATAATGGAATATTATTTAGTTTTAAAAAGGAAAGACATCCTGTTACATTCTACAACATAGATGAACTTGAAGACATTATGCTAAGTGAAATAATCCAGTCACAAAAAGACATAGGCAAGCCAGGTGTGGTGGCTCACTCCTGTAATCCCAGCACTTTGGAAAGCCAAAGTGGGAGGATTGCTTGAGCCCAGGACTTCTAGACTAGTCTAGGCAAGGTAGTGAGACCCTGTTCCTACAAAAAATTTTAAAAAGTTAACCAAGCATGGTGGCTTCTGCCTATAGCCCTAGCTACTCGAGAGGCTGAGGTGGGAGGATCACTTGAGCCCAGGAGATTGCGGCTGCAGTGAGCTGTGATTATGTCACTGCATTCCAGCCGAGGTGATAGAGCAAGAACCTGTCTCAGAAAAAAGAAAAGAAAAGAAAGAAAGAGAGAGAGAAAGGAAGGAAGAAGGAAGGGAGGGAAGGAGGGAGGGAGGGAGGGAGGGAGGAAGGGAGACATGCTGTATAATTCCACTTATATGAGGTATCTGAAGTAGTCAAATTCATAGAAATAAAGTAGAATGGTAGTTACCAGGGGCTGAAGGGAGAGGGAAGAGGAATTCTTAACGGGTATAAGATTTGCATGATGAAAAAGTTTTGGAGATGTGTTTCACAACAGTGTGAATACACTTAATATTACTGAGCTGTACACTTAAAAATGGTTAAGATTTTATGTTGTGGTTTTTTTGTTTTTTACCATAATAAAAGAAATGAGGCCAGTCATTCAATAACTGTTCATTAAATGGTTGTTCTGCATACCGCTGGGCTAAGGAGATATAAAGATTACTAAAAGCCCTTAAGTCCTTTAAATCAATGTGACTTAGTCAATGCAGCTGCATTGAGGTGTACTATTATTGTTTTTAAATTTTCTTTATTGTAAAAATCTAAAACTGTTCTGAAAAATGAATCTTAATTTTTAGACAGTTTTAGATTTTTTACAAATACTGTAGACAGTACAGAGCTCCCCACCCCCATACACAGTTTCCCTTATTAACATCTTGTATTAATATGATTGTGGCAGAATAGAGAATTTGTCTTGTCTTTGTCTTAGATTTTTTGACATGGAAATTATAAAACCCTGGCAATTTCTGAAGCGAGAGGTGTTTCTTTGTTATGTAAACTTGGTAACTTATGGTGGGGCCCTAGATTGCCTCAAGATGGGAGCTAGTCACCAGAAAGAACAACCATGTGATTGGAAGGTTGGGGTTTTAGGCCAGCCTGACCTGGTGGGAGTGGGGAGGTTGGAGTCCTATCATGTGGCTAATGATTTGAACAATTATGCCTATGTAATAACCCCTCAATAAAAACTGTGGCTACCAAAGCTCAGTGGACCTTTTTGGTTGATGAAACATTGATGTACTGGGAGGGTGAGTGCCCTGACTCATGCAGAAAGGGCACAGAAATGCTGCACTTGGGACCCCCCAAGACCTTGTCCCATGTGTACTTTTTATAGTAAAGTTATAATTTACTCAAGAGGCTGAGGTGGGAGAATTGCTTGAGCCCAGGAGATCAAGGGTTGCAGTGAGCTGTGGATTGTGCCACCACCTCCAGCCTGGTGACAGAGTGAGAACCTGTCTCAAAAAAAGAAAGCTATAATTGTGAGTAAGTATAGTACTTTCCTGAGTTGTGTAAATCTTTCTAGCAAATTTCTGAACTTGAGGGAGTCATGGAAACCTCTGAATTTTTGGTCAGAGTGCAGGTGGTCTGGAAACTCTTGAAGTCCAGCTGCTTTCTAAAGTAAAAGATAATATTGTTTGGGACCATACCCTTTAACTTCTAGGGACTATACTAACTCTGGATGGTTAGTGCCAGAATTGAATTACAATATACCTAGTTATGGTTGAAACAGAATAGTGGTACATTTGTTACACTGTGGTTCATTCTTCATATTGTACAGTTTCATGAGTTTTGACAAATTCATAATGTCTTCTATTTACCATTACAGTAGTAATGATAGATATTCCATTCAAGCAGAATATTTTCACTGCTTGAAATGTCGTCTGTGCCCCATTCATTCATTCCTCCTTCTGTCACCCCTGAACCCTTGGCAACCACTCATCTTTTCTGTTTTCATAAGTTTGCCATTTTCAGACTGTCATAAAGTTGGTATTATATAGTATGCAGTTTCTTCAGATGGCTTCTTTCATTTAGCTATGTGAGTTCAAGCTTCCCATATGTTCTATGGTTTGATAGTTCATTTATTTTCATTCCTGAATGATATCCCAATGTGTGGACTTAACACACTATATCCATACCTATTGAAGGATATCTTGGTTGCTTCTAAGTTTTCACAGTTAAGAAATAAAACTACTGTAAACATTTGCATGCAGGTTTTTGTATGGACATTGGTTCTCAAATCAGAATGCAATTGCTGGATCATATAGTAAGACTTAAGTTTAACTTTGTAAGAAATTGCCAAGCTGTCTTCCAAAGTTACTACATCATTTTGTATTTCCAGCAGCACTGAATGGGAGATCCTGTTGCCCCATGGTTGGTGTTATGTTTTGAATTTTAGCCATTCTAATAATTGTATAGTATGGTAGCTCATTGTTTTAATTTGCAGTTCCCTAATATGATATTGAGCCTTTAACATATGCTTATTTTTATATGTATGTCTTCTTTGATGAGGTGTCTATTCAGATCACTTGCCCACTTTTTAATCGGATTGTTTTCTTAATGTGGAGTTTGAGTTCTATGTATATTTTAGATAATATCACTATTTCAGATATGTCTTTTCAAATATTTTCTCTCAGTGTGTGACTTATCTTTTCATTAACATTGTCTTTTTCAGAGCAGAACTTTTAATCATTTCCAATTTACCCATTTTTTTTCTTTCTTGGATAGTGCTTTTGGTGTTGAATCTAAGAAGTCATCATCAAACCCAAGTAACCTAAATGTTTTTCCATGTTATCTTGTAAAATGTTTGCAGTTTTGTGTTTTATATTTAGGTGTATAATCCATTTTGAGTTAATTATATATACATTTAATTATGTGTGAATTTTGTTTTACATTTTTTAAACTATGAAATATTTAGAACCTACAAATAGATATAAACACGAATATAATGACCTATATCTAAAGTACCTACAAAATGGCTTTATTAAGTCTTAATTTTAGGGAGGCTAAGGTAAATGAGTCACTTGAGTCCAGGAGTTCTAGACCAGCCTGGCAACATGATGAAACCCCATATATACAAAAAAATTAGCTGGGTGTGGTGGCATGTGCTTGTAGTTCCAGCTACCCAGGAGGCTGATATGGGAGGATCACCTGAGCCCAAGAGTTTGAGGCTGCAGTGAGCCGTGATTGCAATACTATGCTCAAGACTGGGCAACAGAATGAGAACATCTCAAAAAGAAAAAAACAAAACAAAACAAACTTAACATATTACCTTATTAATCTACAGATTGAAAAATCAATGCAGTTGAGACCCTTGTGAATTCCTCCTAATCTCATCCCTCTCCCCTTCTCAGAAATAACCAGTTTATAAATTTTAAAATTTCATCTTAACATTACATGTATTTCTGCAACTTGTTTATTTCAAAATTGAGCATTGGTTTTGAGATTCAGAAAACCTTTTACAAGGAAAAATATTTAAAGGAATTTAATGTTAAATAATCAATTTACTATAAGTGTTAATTTTATCATGGTTTCTTATATTAGCATAGATAGAAATGCATTGTTTTTTGGAATTTGCTGTGATTTAGTTCTGACCTAAAGGTTAAGTTTTTTAATCCTCAGACATATCTTTAAATTTTATTGTGGGATTCATTTTGTAGAGGCTTACTAAATTGGTTCTAAAAAGCTACATATACATATTTTTTAAAGAATTTCCCTGTGGTATATATTTTTTAGAATGTACATACAATTGAGATTAGATTGTTAATATGATGTTCCATAGCTACTCTGTTAAGAATACCCAACAGAAGCTATGGTAGAAAGACTTAATTTTCAAAATATATGCTATTAGTTGGAGAGTTTGCCTTTTATAGATTTATTTCTGGGGCTCCTTTAAAGTTACAGATTTTCTTTACTGTAATCATCAGTTTCTGAGAGTACCATTTATAGGTTTAATCAGATGTTCTGTGCAATTCAAGGTGGAGGTGAAGCCATAGCTTCCTCCCTCAGCAAGAGGAAAGTGACTTGATTTTGCTTGGGATGGGATGAGTTGAACCTAATTATTTATGCTGATGAATGCAGCAAGTTTCCTCCAGTAAAAGCAGAAGCTGTCAGATCTTTGCAGAATCTTCTATGGCCTAAATTAAATCTGAATCATACAGGATTGCAGTCTTTAGAGAAGGCTACTCCCATTGTCTGCTGTATTAATTGTGCATACTAATCTATCACTGCTGATTTGATAATCATTGCTCATTTATCCTTTGGCTGGTATACAGATTGAGTCCAATAGCTAAAAAAGCTCAAATTTTTGCTGCTTTACGCTTTTGAAAAATAATGACCTCCTTTTACCTCAAGATAATTTAGGTTCCAGAAAATAACATGATGGTACTTCCAATCCAGATTATCTTTTTCTCTAGCACCCCCAAATCATTGACAGATTCAGTTGTAATTAGTAAGAGCAGACAAATATGCCAAGGGAATTGATATTCTTTTTAAGTCCTTGGTCTTCTTACTTAGCTCTATTGCGTTAAATGCTAAAGTGGCTTTTCCCCACTCTGTCCTCCTCAAGGATGAAATGTGTTCCAGATTTTGTCTCCCCACCTCTTCTTCTAGTGGCACTGTGTTCATAACTGTGCTATAATAATAAAGGGTTACTGATAAATGACTTTTTCCGTACAGAATTTTCTAGGGCTCATTTTTTGCATATGCCATGGTTTTAGATTTCATCTCATTCACGGGAATTAATCCATGGTAAAGCTTTTGTAGCATGTCTCTGAGGTAAAAGTGAAAGTTAAAAATTGTATTGGTGTAGAATCTCTGCCAGACTATATTTTATCTTTGGTTTGGTATTTTCTGTTCAGGATCTTTGTATGCCAGTATGATGAATTCAGATTAATCTCTGGATGATGTTATAGACCTATTATTTTCAGACAAATCATCAAATTCTTACTTTGGTCACATAGTTACTTTACATTATTAATTATAATCTTCAATATTTATTTCTTGATTTTTAAAATAAATATTCACTGAAGGTTTCTCCCCTCAAATAAATGAAATACCATTCCTGGCACCTTTCAAAATAAACTATATTAATTTTGTCTTGGCACACTTAGAACAGTTTTCTTTTTTTCAAGTGGAGCTTTTATGTCTGTATTATCTTGTCTTGGTTGAGTTTATTTGGACTTCTTTTACTCCTTTAGCTGTTCCTCAGACTTCAGGGGCACAGGTAGGACATAATCATGCTTCTTACTGTTGGTATTTGGAGGGCTGGCCCCACATTTTGTTTGGTTACTTTGTCTTTTTTCTCATTTCCCTGTCTTTATTCATTCTGCTTCCTCCATAAACACCTACTATAATCTAGTTAATTTATGTCTTTGGATGTTTGTGTATCTTTGGAAAATATTAAATAGTGTTTCCTTCATACATGTATAAGTTTGTAATTTTCACAAATGGCCTTGATCTGTACATACCATTTTATTCTTTTTGTTTGTTTGTTTGTTTGTTTGTTTTTGTTTTTTCATTTAGCCCTGTATTTAAACAATCTATTTTTGTTGCTCTATGCAACTCTGGTCCATTACTTCTGACTGCTGTGAAGTATTATGTCATGTGCACACTCTTATCCATGTATACTGTGTATTTGTCTTATTTACAAACTCTCCTGATAGCACGTGGGTGTATTTAACTCCATGTGCCATTAATAATGTTGCAGTGATAATCTTCATTTTAATTTATAGAGATATTAATCAAGAATCTGATTGATGGGTTGAGTATCCATTATTAAGTTCACTAAGTAGTGACTAGATAGTTTATACTGCTTTGAACAGTGCATTAGGATTCACAGAATCTATTTTTCATGTGGGCAACAAGCTACCAAATTGGACTGAAGAGTTGCTTTTATAGACACGATTAGCAGACTGCCCAATTATTTATGTGTGAATAATTTAAAACCAAAGTAGGTTACTATTAACCCCTCACTCAGAATGGACTCCTGAGTGGAACAGCTGCCTTTGGTTTCTAATAAAGGTCTCTATAATGAGAGCTTTTTGGTGAGAGAATATAAGGGTGAGCCCTCATTGCAAGTAACTCTGTCTGCCGGCCATGTGGACAGTTTAGTTCTGCAAGATGTAAATGATTAGATTTTGTGTCCATTGTGGTTCTTGGAATGCAACATGAGTAAAGCCGATTCTCTGCCCCTGAAGCTCTGTGGTTGTAGAACAAGTGGGCACAGGACTTGTGCTCATCTCCCTTTTGGAGAGACCCCTTTGCTTCATCTCAGATAAGTTGGCACTTGCTGTTTACTCTTTCATAGCAGTCTTTCTCCTGGCACTCTTATTCTTGTTACATTACTTTCAAAAAATAAGACACAGAGATGCCTGGGCCTATTAACTCTGATCATTTGGAGTCCTATCAGTTCATGATTATACCTAACCTGGTAAAAGATTTCCCAGAGAGAGAGAGGTTTTAGTGTGGCATTTGTTTCTTGAAGTGCAATGATTGGGGTGGGAGGGATGACATGTTGTTAAGTCCCTTTGAATTGGTAAAATAGAGATTGGAACTATTACCTAGAAGCATGGATTAATTAAAAGTAGTAAGAGGGCTGGGCACAGTGACTCACACCTGTAATCTGAGCACTTTGGGAAACTGAAGTGGGAGGATTATTTGAGGCCAGTCATTTGATACCAGCCTGGGCAACATAGCAAGACCCTGTCTGTACAACAGGAACAAAAAATTAGCTGCATGTGGCAGTGCATGCTTGTAGTCCTAGATACTTGGGAGGCTATGGCAGGAGATTTGCTTAAGCCCAGACTTCACAGCTGCAGTAAGCTACTATCATGCCACTATGATCCAACCTGGGCAACAGAGTAAGACCCTGACTCTTGAAAAAAAAAGTAGTTCAGAGTCAAATGTGATCTGTAGTGATAAGAATACAGATAACAATACTGGGCAAAATAACAGAAAAAACATCTTCCTATCTTGACCCATCTAAATTTCCCATTAAAAAGACCAGTAGGTAAATAGATGAATGAGAAAAACACTGCATGTGTATTAGAAGCTAGAGCTTAATGCCACTCATGCCAGAAAACTCAGAATAATTTTTGTTAGGCAGCACTGCTAATGGGGCTGGAATGAAGAAGTAATTGAGGGGAAGCCCTCAAGGAGAACCTTTCTGGGAGAGAACTCTTAAGTTGGGAGGGACAGTAAACTTAATGCACATTCCTACAAAGCACAGTGTTTAAATTCCTCTTTTGCCTCTTGGACCAGAAGCATTGGTACTTTGTGAACAGTGTTTATAGATGTAGAGTTTGCTTATAGCACCTCCCTAGAAGGAGCCTGTCCACATAGGTGGCCTAGTCACTAAGTTGCCAGCTACCAACTCTCCTGCCTCAAACCCTGCTCAGATTGCTGGATAGCTCAACTAGCAATCTATGTTGAGATTTGTGTTCTCAAAGATTGAGTCATTAAACCTGGGGAAGCTGGATATCAGTAATAAAAAGGAAGCAATCCAACAGGATTCTGAAGACATGAAAAATACAGTTGCCAAATTAAAATCTCTGGATGCAGTGAATAGCAAATTGGACACTGCAAAAAAAAATCAAAATGACAAAATAAGACAAAAGGAAGATAGGCCAGGAGATAAAATATATAGTACAAATAGCAGGAATATCATAAAGAGAGAGATAGAGCACACACATTGTTAAAAAAAAAAAATAGATGGAAGCGATGCTGATCCAAAAGTAATACAAAGAAAAATATGAAAATATTTCCTGCTGGACATTTCATAATTGGAGGCATTTATGCTAGAGACAGTATGAAAGGAACCAAGTTGACAGAGGTGTAGAAAACCAACCCTTAAATTCTAACCTGAAAGGGCAAACTGTGCCAGGCACAGTGGCTCATGCCTATAATCCCAGAACTTTGGGAGGTCGAGGCGGGCGGATCACCAGAGATCGGGGGTTTGAGACCAGCGTGACCAACATGGAGAAACCCTGTGTTTACTAAAAATACAAAATTAGCTGGGTGTGGTGGCACATGCCTGTAATCCCAGCTACTTGGGAGGCTGAGGCAGGAGAATCTGCTTGAACCTGGGAGGCGGAGATTGTGGTGAGCTGAGATCACACCATTGCACTCCAGTCTGGGCAACAAAAGTGAAACTCCATCTCAAAAAACAAACAAACAGAAAGAGCAAACTGCCTGGGTTGTGAGTGGAAGAGATGCTGAGTAAATCTGACTAAATCTCCTGTACTTCTCAGAAACAAGAATAAGCAGATACAAGTAGAAACCTGGCAAGATGGGAGACCTTCTTCCTGGAATAATAAAAGGCCTTCTTTCTGGTGTTAGGACCAGAAAGACTACGTAGTTGTGCAGCCATTTGAGAAGAGAAGACAGCGTTACTGTTATTTGCAAGTGATGATTATCGACCAGAAAATGTAGGAAGACTACCTGAAAGCCTATTTGAACCAAAATTGTGTGATTGGCTACAGTCTAAATATATTGAAGTCAGTACTTTTTCAATGTTCAAGGAATACCTAGTTGGAAACTATAATGGAGAAAAAAATCTCAAGTATTTAGAAACAACAACAAAAAAAAGTACAGAAATTATTTTTTAAAAACTTAGCTGTCCAGGATAACATAGAGCTGAGTAAGTAGAGAGACTAAATATGTTTCTAAAAAGCAAGACTCAGTCTTATATTATTTCTTCCCAAATCTATGAATTTGATGCAATTCTAATCAAAATCTAATTAACATTTTTGATTCAGAAGTGGGGTAAAATTGGGAAATTTTACAAAATTTGTCCGAAATTGTTTTATAATAAGTTTTTTTTTCCCCATTTATTTATTTTATTGCATTTTAGGTTTTGGGGTACATGTGAAGAACATGCAAGATTGTTGCATAGGTACACATGTGGCAGTGTGATTTGCTGCCTTCCTGCCCATCACCTACATCTGGCATCTCTCCCCTTGCTATCTCTCCCCAACTCCCCACCCCCCACCGTCCCTCCCCTATTTCCCCCCAGTGTGTAGTGCTCCCCTCCCTGTGTCCATGTGTTCTCATTGTT
>NW_016107990.1:46703-105733 GCF_001604975.1 Cebus imitator
ATTTGGCTCTCTTTAAGTCTGTTATTGGTGTATAGGAATGCATGTGATTTTTGCACATTGATTTTGTATCCTGAGACTTTGCTGAACTTGCTTATCAGTTTCAGGAGATTTGGGGCTGAAACGATGGGGTCTTCTAGATATACAATCATGTCGTCTGCAAATAGAGACAATTTGACTTCCTCCTTTCCTATTTATAATAAGTTTAAAAGAAAATTTTTGAAGGAGTAGCATTATGAAGTTGGAATTGTACCATGATATATTAGAAGATTTTTATAAATCTGCAATAATTGAGACCATATGATATTGACTAAGAATGGAATAAGCTAGAGTCCTAAAAAAAGACAGATTAATGTTTGATAGTGAAGTCATTCCAATTCATTAGGTGAATGAATTAGTAAACAAAAGTGGTAAGAATATTGACTTAAAAATCACAAGAATATGGAACTAGAGTTGTACTTTACACCATGAACTAAGATTTTAGATGGTTAAAACAATGAAAACATTTTAAAATAAAGAAAAATAAGGAAACCTGTGTGTGTAAATATATAATCAAGTAGTGGAGAAATTCTTTTCTATTTTTAATGTTTAAGAAAATATTTCTTCTTAGATAAGCTTATATAGTTGTTAGAGAAAAGAAATATACAAGCAAAAAGAAGAAAAAATAGCCAGACTTCTACCCAGTTAGAAACCACCATTGGTTTCTAACTTGATAGCATGTTGGCTGTATATAGAAGAGCTCTTTTAAATGCAAAATTAAATGAAGAATCACACATAAAAAGTGATTGAATCCAGGCACGGTGGCTCATGCTGTAATCCCAGCACTTTGAGAGACTGAGACAGGAGGATGGCTTGAGCCCAGGAATTCAAGACCACCCTCAGCAATAAAGTGAGACCTCTTCTATTAAAAAAATAATAGATTTAGTTGCACAAAAAATTATATATCAAATACCATCAACAAAATTGAAAGGCAAATGTCAAATATGAAGGAATATTTTGCTATGTGATAAAAATTTAACATCTTTAATGTATGAGTAGCACTTATACGTCAATAAGAAATGAATGCCTGAATAGGAAAAGAAACAGGCATGAATGGGGTAGTTTGTCATGGAAAACAGAATCAATCAATAAGTGTGGGAAAGCATTGCCAATCTCATTAATAAAACAAGAAAATGGAAAATAAAACAATACGGTATCATTTTAAAAAAATGAAGTACCTTTTAAAATCTACCAGATTGGTAAAGCTTTTACAAATGATAATGCCACTATGGGACAGGGCGCTTAGAAACAACCACTGTCATTAACTGATAAAATTTATATTTTCCTCTAACTTTCTATTAAAAATTTTTTTTAAACAAAAAATATATGGTGACCGTGTATTTCTTTTTAGGTTCGGGGGAAAATAAAATCAGCTCTTTTGTGTTTTGTTGAAAAAGGGCTCACATATTCATTGTTAGTGAGGAGAAATGTAATCTTATATTACTAGCTATTCTCTAGAGCAGTTTTTTAAAATTTTATATATATATATACATATATATATATATATAGAGAGAGAGAGAGAGAGGGAGAGAGAGAGAGAGAGAGAGAGAGAGACAGAGTCTTGCACTGTCACCCAAGCTGGAAGGCAGTGGCATAGTTTTAGTAGAGACAGAGTTTCCCCATTTTGGCCAGGCTGGTTTTGCACCTCTGACCTCAAGTCATCTGGCCACCTCAGCCTCCCAAAGTGCTGGGATTATAGGCGCAAGCCACCTCACCCAGCCTCTAGAGCAGTTTAGAAAATGTATTAAAAGCATTCATGATCTACATACCCTTTGATCCAACAATTTTACTTAAAATAATTTATCCTAGAAAAATCAGAGCTATTCAAGAACACATGTATTTCAAAGATATTCTGTATATACAACGATATTTATGATACAGTAAATTTAGAAACAACCTAAATATTTAAAATAGAAAATTGGCCAGGCATGGTGGCTCAAGCCTCTGATCCCAGCACTTTGGGAGGCCAAGGCCAGTGGATCATCTGAGGTCAGGAGTTCTAGACCAGCCTGACCAACATGGCAAAACACTGTCTCTACTAAAAATACAAAAGTTAGCTGGGTGTGGTGGCACACACCTGTAGTCCCAGCTACTCGGGAGGCTGAGGCACAAGAATCACTTGAGGCCAGGAAGTGGAGGTTGCAGTGAGTCGAGATTGTGCCACTACACTCCAGCCTGGGCAGCAAAGCAAGACTTCCTCTCAACATAAATAAATAAGTAAAAAAATTTTTTTACAAAAATAGAAAATTGATTCACGGTACTGTATAGCATATATCTATAGTGGAATGCTGTGTAATAATTAGGAATGCTAATAGTAAATGACAAAAGTTGAGTCTAAATTTTAGATACACTTTGATCCTAATTACTCATGCAATTGTTCAGCCATTCACTCAAATACTTAGTACCCACTGTATCCCAGGAATTATTCTAGAATCAAGAGATAGAGCACTGAGTGAGGAAAAAAACAAAACAGGCTGTTTTGTTGCCTTCTTGGAACTTACATTCTAGTTAGTAGAGAGAGAATAATGAACAAATAATTCGTCAGTTTTTTTTGGTGATACTGGAGAAAAATATAACAGAGTAGGGTGATAAGGTATACCAAGGGAGGGAAAGGGAAAGAATGCTGTTTTATCTCTGATACGTCAGGGAAGTCTCTGAAAAATGATATTTGAATAAAGACCTGAAGAAAATTAGTTAGGGAGGAAGAAAGCAATGTTTACATCTGGGGTAAGAGTATTCCTTATTGAGAGAACTGGGTGTATTCCAGCAAGAACATGGAGGTCAGCTTAATCAGCACAGTTAAACCAGGGAGGAGAGTGTAGGGAAAACAGGGTGACAGAAGTGGAGGTGAAGGGTGAAAATGGAGGACCTTGTAGGACCTTTGTAAGCACTTTGGACTTATACAGTGATAAGATGAGACGCCATTATAGGGTTTTGAGCAGAGGGATGAAATATGACTGATATTTTTAAAGACATTTTTGGCTGTTTGGTGTGGAATAGACTAGAGAGGAGCTGTTATGGAAGCATGGAGATAAGAGGTGATTGTAATAACCCTGTCAAGAGATGATGGTAACTTAGACCAATGATGAGAAGTAGTTTGATTCTGGATTTACAACTCATGCCCAAGCCTTGTTTAAGGAAATAATGAAATACATACATCAACATGTCAATAGCTATCTCTATTTGGTAGGATTGCTAGTGATTTGTGTTTTCTTTATACAGACCAATGTTTTTCACATTTTCTATATTATTACTTTTAAAAGTAGTAACACCAACTAAAATGACTTCTACTTTTATTGTATTTTTTTGTGATTTCAAAGTATTATGTGCATTTAAAATTTTAAGATTTTTTTTTCTTTTTAATGTTAGGCATTCCATTCTGTCTTGTAATTCAGTGGGTGAACAGGTCCAGTTCTTAAATTAGAACCAAGTTGTCAGTTGACTAACAAAATTGATCAAGGAAGGGGATTACACTTTTTTCCTCAAGCTACAGAGGACTGTATTCAGTATTTTCCCTGTCATTCTTGTTTTTCTCTGTAAACTGTAGAAACCTGGCCGGGCGCGGTGGCTCAAGCCTGTAATCCCAGCACTTTGGGAGGCCGAGGCAGGTGGATCACGAGGTCAAGAGATCGAGACCATCCTGGTCAACATGGTGAAACCCCGTCTCTACTAAAAATAGAAAAAATTAGCTGGGCATGGTGGTGCGTGCCTGTAATCTCAGCTACTCAGGAGGCTGAGGCAGGAGAATTGCCTGAACCCAGGAGGCGGAGGTTGCGGTGAGCCAAGATCGCACCATTGCACTCCAGCCTGGGTAACATGAGTGAAACTCCGTGTCAAAAAAAAAAAAAAAAACAAAAAACTGTAGAAACCCACTTTCATATATTATTATTGATAAATTCAATGCTGTAAGGAAACAATTTTTTCTTATGCGTTCTGCTGTTCATACCTTATCATTAATGCAGAATAACTCAGTGATGAAAAACTGTGCAATATAGTTCAACAGAATGGTCATGTCCAGGTCATCCTTGCTAATGAATGAGAGGTGTATCATTGATTTCTATGTACCATTAGAAAACGTTGTGATTTTTTTTCTTCTGACTTTCTGATTTGCTTAATTGTAGCAAATATTAAGACACTTATAAACCTACTTACTGTAACTTAGATGCGAGGTCTAGTCGTCCAGAGCATGCTGGTTGGCAGAGAGGGGATTAAAAGTCAGGGTGGAATTCAGACATGGCTATAGACAATCTGGAATTGATTGCATTCCTAAACAGTAAATAAACAAAACAAAACTTCGTTATCTGGAAGCCTAACTTCAATGTTCTGTTAGTCAATAATAGTAATCCTTGCTTTCATTGGCAGGGTTGAGTCCTGTAATACAAGTTAGAAGATAGAGATTCCAGGTTTTTACTCTGAGAAGAACCTCTCCAGGTGATATGAAGAGAAGACAAGATAAAATTTTGTTTTACTCTGCATTTTGTTTCCAAATCATGCTTTACAAGTAAATTGCAAGTTTGTAGTGGGACTTGTTCTATAAACAACAAAGTTACTTCATGGCCTGTTGGTTGTATCTTAGCCCATTAATTAAAAATAAATGTGCTTTAATTTTCATGAAAATAGAGAAATATATCATCTTAGACTATAGATTCTAAATAAATGTAATACATGAACTAAATCTAAAGCTTTCTATACCTTCTGTATCTTTCTGTACCAACTAAGCAATTTATGTGGTAGATAAATGTTTCACCATGTTTGTTTGTTTGTTTTTCTCAGCAAGGCAGTTTACTTCTATAGAAGGGTGCTGCATACAGATGGAACAATGGCGGCTGTGCTCTTGGGCAAGGGGTAAAGGGTTACTTATGCCTGACAGGTGTTGTCCCTAGTCCCTATTGGCTAGGGTTAGACCACACAAGCTAGGCTAATCCTGATTGGCTATTCTAAAAAGAGCAGGGTCCAGTATGAAACCAGAGGTGAAAAAAAAAAAATAGAGCAGGGGTCCCAGCTGGAATGGCAGGGTGAGTGTTTTGGCGGGGAGGACAGTTACAGGTGGGTCAGAGCAGATAGCCAGGGGTGATCAGGTGACTGGGATGAGTCAGGATGGGAGGGAGGGGTAGCAGATATGAACTACTGATTAGAACAAGTGGAGAAGGTTGTTTACTGGAATTACAATGAAGTTAAACTTTAAATTAGAGATTTGAAGAAAAAGAGAGTTGAACATAACTGACATGCTGATTCTTTGAAAAGAAACTTAGGGTTCACTATAACAATCCCCCATTTTGAATCTTTACAGTTTTCTTTTCTCTTCAAACTTCCTTAACGTGTCTTGGCTTAGTTGTTCTGTTTGTTCTCCCAAAAGAAGTAATCTATCTGAATAGGGTGGAGGAGGGGTTGAGGATATTTTAGTGAAAGCTGTGTCTACTAGCCTCTGCATGAGTCCTCGGATGCGTGGTATGACACAACGTCTAACAAGAAGTATACTTATCACAGTTGCTAGAGAGGTAAGAATTGCGGTTATGTTTTCTTTCCATTGACTGAACCACCTTTTGAGCCAATTTGAAATAGGGTTATTGATGCCAGAATTTTTAGCTATCTCAATTGATAAAGCAGTGGGTGTTTGGAGGGCTTTTGTTATGCTCCCATTGGGAACAGTGTTGTTTGGAATAAAGGTACAACAATGGGTTTTAATTATAACATAAAAACCACCTTTCTCTGCTAAAATATTTAGGGCTATTCTATTTTCTTAGGCCATTTGGCTAGTGGATCCTAATTGTTCAGCTCTTCCTTTGACAGCATCTGTAGTATAGTTAACAAACCGCTGTTGGTTGGAATAAATGTAGTTTATCTTATCTATAATTTTTTTATTATTAATTGTTACCTACCAGAACAGCATTGATTTAAGTCGTGCAGCTCTTTGATCTCGGGCTTTAAGTTTATTTGGCACCCGTCAAGGAACTCCAGTTGCATCTAGATAGACATGAGAATCAAAAGACCTATAAGGAGCTTCTCTTATTTGCCGTTGGAATTTCTCTTTTCTGGTTGATGAAATGCCAGGGTAGAAGGGATAGCCAGTTGGACTAGAGGGCAAGTGCTGCTCCAATTATTTGGCTGAGTGTCCAGTAAACGTTCTCCACAATAACACCATACATCTGCTTGGGGATGAGTAAGGGCGGACTGATGAGCCAGCTCTTGGAAGTGCTTGACTTCCCTGCATCCTGTTAAGTTTCCAAGGAACAGTAAGTTCGCCCCCTGTCACGAGAGACATGTGGCGAACTTTGCCTTGGGAGATAGAGGCTATATGGCCCTTGGGGGCTGACCTGCAGGGTGTTGAACCTCAGGGAATAGCAGGAAAAGAACTTGGCACAATTTGTTATTCCAGGTGTTGCAATCCTGAGAAAGAGCTACTATGCATTCCATGTCCACTTGATTTGGGGACCATCCAAGTGGAAAGGTGACAGCCTGGGCCTCTGGCCTACTCTGTGCCCAAGTGTAACAGTTGCACTTATTTAAGGTGCAAATGGAATATATAATCCATTCTACCCAATCATTTGCATCCTTATATCCTGTTTTAATGGCCATGGTTTGCCTTAGGTCCTTTACTTCTGCCATTGAGACTTTGGTTTTGTCATTGTGTCTAAGAGGAGTGATTGATAAAGAGGTTAAAGGAACAATAAAGTGCATTTCAAAAATTTCTTTAGGATCCTTTCCTGAAATGTCGGCTCCTATGCAATAAATACAACTTAATAAAGGAGAAGAGTTTTCAAATGTTGCAATAGCAATAGTAAGCTCTGTAGGATTACATTGGTTATATTGACAGCTAGCAGGAGTAATTCCTTTGGTGAAGTGGATATATCGTTTTAAGGAGTGACAAAGACCTGTGGAAGCAGTCTGTCTTAAACCTTTAGTGTTCCATGTGACATTAGAGTAAGCAGAACATAGAGATTCTGTTTTAGAGCGACAAGAGTCTGATTCCTACCAATTACAAATGCAGCTACTATTATTCCTTGGATTACTAGTATCCTTAAAGAAACTTATGTCTTCCTAATCTGAGGAAGTCTAAGAGGGACAGAGACATTCTTCCAGAAGCAGCAAGGTGTGCTTGGTTATGCAAATCTCTACAAGGCATAATTAAACACACATTAAAGCAACAACTTGAGGTGAGCCAGATCTAATCACATTAATAAGATGGGGAGTAGTTAAAGGGAAGAAAAGAAAAAAAAAGGACAGACAGACTAAGCTTTTCTTAGCTTTAACTTGGTAGGGTCTGATCCTGGGGCAATAGCCCATGATTCTAATGGTGATGGTGCTTTCTTGACTCAGGTGTGATGGGTTCATCATTTTTCTGCTGTACGAAGGACAGTCTTGGTTGCTAAATGTTTTACCATGTTTGACTTGTTTTCCTTTGTTTACCTAATTGGCATGTAGATTTTCAGTATAGTTTTTTTTTTTTTTTTTTTCACCTCAAGAGGGAGTCTTGCTCTGTCACCCAGGCTGGAGTGCAATGGCACAATCTCGGCTCACTGCAACCTTTGCCTTCTGGGTTTCAGTGATTCTCCTGCCTCAGCCTCCTAACTAGCTGGGATGACAGGTGTGCACCACCGCTCCAGGCTAATTTTTTGTATTTTTAGTAGAGATGGGTTTTCACCATGTTGGCCAGGCTGGTCTTTAACTCCTAGCCTCATGATCTACCCGCCTCGGCCACCCAGAGTGCTGGGATTATAGGCAGGAGCCACTTTGCCTGGCCTTCAGTTTTTTAATGATCCAGGATGGATGTATTGCTGCTTCCTGATGTGTCAGTGAAAGTAATTCCTTTGCCTCAGAATAACTATCTGGTTTATAATGTTTATGTTTTTTGAATTTTCCCATTACTTTTCTGTGAATTATGTGTGGTACTATGGAAAGAAAATAGACTTTGCCTTCACCCAGACCAGGTTGAATCCCAACATTGTCATGGAATAGCTGCATGAGTAGATGTCAAGGCCTCAGTTTCCTCATCAATAAAACTACATTATGGATTTCTTACAATATTCCTCTAGCATTATGCCTACTATAGTAGGCAGCCAATAAGTATTACTTCTTTCTATTTTCCTTACTTTATATTTTGTTTGTCTTCTTTATCGAATAGAACCTTTGGTAATTTTGTTAAGGTAAGTTTTTATTTTCTTTTTGAGACGGAGTCTCGCTCTGTCGCCCAGGCTGGAGTGCAGTGGCGCTATCTCAGCTCACTGCAACCTCCGCCTCCTGGGTTTAAGCAGTTCTCTTGCCTCCCTCTTGAATAGCTGGGACTACAGGCGTGTGCCACCACACCCAACTAATTTTTTTTTTTTTTTTTAGTAGAGACAGGGTTTTGCCATATTGGCCAGGCTGGTCTTGAACTCCTGATCTTGTGATCCTCCTGCCTCGGCCACCCAAAGTGCTGGGATTACAAATGCGAGCCAGCGTGCATGGCCTAAGATGATTTTTATAAAGAGCACTTTTAATGGTAAATGAAAAGAATTTTCATTTAAATTTGGTCTACGTGACGTCAGATCTTCAATCGAGGCCTTGCTTTTTTCCATTATTTAAAAAAATGTTTATTATACAGTTTTGTGGTAATTCAAAATACGTACTTGTGGCAGATCCTGCAAGATCCTTGTGCTAGAAGCTTTGTATACATTGTCTAATTCTCACAACTACATAAGGTAGGTGTACTTTCTTTTTCATTGAAGAGGAAATTGAGGATCATATCAGGAAAGCTTTCAAAAATGTTTATGTACTAATGGGCCAATCAATGGATTAAAATACATGTGGTATACTGTAAAGTGATCTTTTGCCATTGGAGAGTGAAGGTTCCATTATCAGATCAGAGTAGGTTCCACTGGGACTTGGGAGTAGTGGCTGTCAAGAAGCCGTGAGGGAGTTGAGCTGTTGCTCTTATTTGTGATATTGAGATATCCTTGAAGTCAATACGTGCTGTTGCTGTTTCAGGGTGCTTTGACCAAGGTGTTTTTTTTTTTCTTTCTTCTTCTTCCATAATGTGGCTTATCAATTAATTCTTAAATCTTCAAAATGTGAGTATCTTCCTTAATTTTCATCATTTTATCTTTGGCTATTGCAATAACGTTGCATTTTTTCCCCTTACACAGTCTTTATAATGATTTTAATTATATCAAAAGGAAAATCTAGCATGGGTATGGATTTTTTATTTATTTTTTTTAATTTTGGTTTAGTGTTTTAGTTTTTCAGGGTTCACATAAAAATCAAGCCAACAAAGATCTATGCCTAGTTTTTCTTTTCTGTTAAAAAGGAAGATTAGGTCTTTATGTATTTTATTATTGTTGATATAGTGTTCCACTAATGCTTAATACTGATCTTTCGTCATATATATTTATATATCAGTTATAAAAAGGAACTTGTTTCATAATTATCTGCTTTTTATTTACATGAAATATGAGTGTTAAAGAAATACAGTCAGATGTTTAGAATACATTAGTGCCAAGTTTGAGTTTTTATCTTATTGGCATAGGAATTTACAATGATTCATTGGGTTATTTCTTTATTGAACTGCTGAATCCAGTTTAAACATACCCCTGCCCCAACAATGATTTACTTTATTTAGAACCATAATCTGATGAGTGCAGAGAGAAGCTTAACCTAACATCCAAATATTTGATTTTATAGTTATTAAAACATTAATGTACTATTTACCATCATGTTGGCGATCATCTGGGAATACTTTTTAGTATGAAACTTCGAATACTTTCCTATTTTTAAAATCCAGATTACTCATTTATGGTCTTTTCAAAGTATAGTTTGTCCAGTGGTATTATTAGTTACTGTGGAAAGCAGAAATGTATCAGAAATGTTTGGATTTTCTTTACATATTCTAAAGGCTTGCTTTAAATGATAGTCAAATATCATAGGCTGCTCAGTATTTTTGGATGTGGTTTGTTGTTGAATATGTTTACTTGAGCAAATAATAGTGGGTCCTTTTGGGATTATTTTGCCTTGCTAAACTTAATTTCTGAAGATTTTAAAAACATGGTACATTAGATAGCTTTTCTTCTGTCTGCCTGCCTATAGCACGAGCTCTTTGTCAGCAGTAATTTTTTTTATACATCCCACATGTCAAGCTGTTTCCTAAATAGAATAGTATCAAGAATATAGACCCTAATTAATTCTGTATTGGGTAGAAAATGAGAGACTATCGGTTTCAGAACCATCTTAACATTTTAGGGAGCTGTTTTTCCAACATTGCCAGGATATTGGATCCAGGAGCCAAGAATGATTTTTGTTTCTTTTAGATAAGTCAGACAGTTTCTGTGATGAGGGAAATATTCCTTGTATCCAGAAAATGCTGTCATCAGATAGAAAGTGCAGATTGAAATAAATAGAGGGAGCCTCAGAAGAGCGCTTTTTAGCTTTGTTTCATTTATGACAGTAGAAAATGTGTATTCTTATTCTTATGAATGTTTTTAAATGATTCTGGCATTTCTGTTTCTATTGGAGATATGTTATGTCCTTTCTTTTATTTCTCCTAATTTAAAATTTCTAGCTTTATTTATCTATTTGAAAGATTACCAAGACCCAGAGCAGTATGGTTTGTCATCACAAGATAGTAGTTGAAAGTGTTTGTTATTGATATTTTTGAGTGTCTCCTTTATCAAAGTTAATAGACCACTAATGTGAAAGTTCATTACGTCATTCTTTAAAATCCAAAGATGAATCTGTGTGTTGAGGGAAGGGAGTAGCAGGAGGGGGAAGTTAAGTGTTCAAGATAGATGGCTAAAATGGCTTAGCAAATGGGGATACTTAACTGCTTGTAGTCTATGGAGATTATTTGAGATCAGATTTCTCTTATAATTTAGAACATTTAGTAAACAAATTCAAACTATATGGTGCTAGATTTCTAAACTGTAGAAGTTAGATTAGTCTATGGTTATTTTTTTAAAAAATTATACCAGTTTTCTGTTATATTCATATGGTCACCTTGTATTTGTAGCTATTTTAAGATCTTAGTCCATTCTTCAACTTAACTTTATATAAGGTAACCAAAATGTATTATATTTCAGGATGACCTAAATTCATATAAAAGAATCTTAGCCACTAAGAGGGAGAGGCATAAGAAAGCAGTGGGTATAGCACAGCTGGATTTTCAGATCCCAGTTAGGAAATCATCATTTAATATATAAGCTGAGAAATTTGGTTTTTATATTATTGAGAGAAACTAAATCCAAAGACCTCACAAACGTCTTTTTAAAATCAGTTCCAAAATAGAAAGGTAGCACTTCTTCTTGGGAACTTGAATTTGTCAAGAAAATTGAAACTTTACAAGGAAATGAACTGCTTGTGACTTTTCAGTGGCCCCATCACTGCTCATTTACCCTCTCTATGTAAAAGCGCTTGACATCTCAGCTCCACCTGTTTGCCATGATCATACTAAGGAAAAGGTGTATGTATGTTTGTATGTATTGAGATGGGATCTCGCTCTGTCACCCAGGCTGGAGTGCAATGGCATGATCAAAGCTCACTGCATCCTACCACTCAGACTCAAGCTATCCTGCTGCCTCAGCCTCCTGAATAGCTAGCTGGGATTACAGGTGTGAGCCATCACACCCAGCAATGTGGATCAATTTAATAATGCATTTACTCAGCAAATACTTATTGAACCCATATTTTATAACCATGTAGTAGGAGTACGAGGTAAATAAAACATGATTCCTGCCCTGAGGATCTTAAACTTTGGCACAGAGAAATGTGAGGCTCAGCTAGCTGGTCTAGATAAGGTCATTTAACTCCCAGGTATGAAAAACAGTGAAGTACCAGGGCAAAGCACAATTTGTTGGTGTTTATATTCTATTTTATTTCATCTAGAAAACCTTGGAAATAAGATTCTAGTAAATAGTGGAATTGTTTCTCCCTAGAGAGTTTTGTAGTCATTACTCAATGTCTTTTTTTTTTTAAGAGACGGGGTTTCGCCACATTGGTCAGGCTGGTCTCGAACTCCAAACCTCAGGTAATCCGCCTACCTCGGCCTCCCAAAGTGCTGGGATTACAGGCGTGTGCCCAGCCCTACTCAGTGTCTTAATAAACTTTTCCCCAGTGTCTACTATGTGTAAGCATCATGATCAGCACTAGGGATATAAAATATATGAGATAGAGTGTTTTATTCTTGAGAAGGGTAGCGGGGGAGACGGCTATATATGCAAATAATTACAGTATGATGGGGGTAGACATTTTATCACTGAATTCTGTATCAAGTGATTTCTGTTGGTAGGAGTGACACTAGGGAGTAAAGAGAGACTAAGGAGGTCAGGTAACAGTGACACTGGGCAATAAAGAGAAATTAAGGTCACAAGGCCAAAAGTAATGGGTGACTGAAGGAGGCAGCCAGTTCTGTCTTGGTGAGTCTTTCAAAATCTCTTTACTTTACATCATATATTAGCAATTTTAATGGTGATTACCAAGAGAAAAACAAAAGTAAACTTTAAAGCACAAGAATGTCTTTGTTACAAAGAAGGTATTTTGTTATTTGTAATGAAATCTCATGTTGGTTCTGCTTTGTAGTTGACCTTTTAATGATATTTTTCATTGGGAGAAGCTTCCCATTTTGCAAAAGAGTAAAAGATCATCCACAGTGACACTGCCAGAAATGGCAATCAGTTAGCTCTGCTCTAAATGGGTGTATCTATAAACTTGGTATTAGAAGGCCTATAATGTTAGAACAGATAGCCTTATAGGGGAGAACTATTTAAGAGGGATTGATGGTGCACAAAATTAGAAAACAGTGGTCCACATCCAATATTTTTATTTTATATATTGGCTAGTTGAAGTAGTTGGTGTTATCCTTTCTTATTCCTTAAAACCTATTAAAGCGTAAAACATTTCAAAGAACCTTTTATCTCAGTGTTCTACGTCCGTCTATTAGCCAAAGTGCCCTTTTCCATTATTATCACAAGTTACTCCTAGAATCCTCTCTGCATCCAACAAAAAATTTCCTCTGTCAGTTACAACCAGTTTTGGTTTACTTTCTTTTATCTAAGAACTTTCAAAAATCAGTGATGAACTCTTTGGTTACTTCAGAGATAATGAGTATAGTTAATCATATACACTTATTTTTCCTTATATCTGAGATTTTCTTCAACAATTTTCCTCCTTTTTAAAGAAAGGTGGTTTATAGATCACTCAAAAGGTTCAAAGCCTTGAGTTTTATAAGTGGTAATTGGGTATGCTTTTTCAAAACTACATTTGGGACAAATTATTGCTTACCATCCATTTGCCAGACTTTCACCTGTTATAGACCAGGAATAATTTCTCCACCTTTTCTGTAAGAATAGTTTAAAAGGTAAGTGCTAGTAGGACATTAGATAAGAGTAGTTACTAAATTTCAAAGTATTATACTGATCATGAAAATTGTTATAGCTGGAGCCAGTCTTCTTTGGATCCTACTAGGTTGCCTTCTTGGTTCTAGTGCAAGATGTGGCAAAGCTTTACTTTTGAATTAACATGTTATACTTCTGCTATTTTCAGACAGTTTGTAGAACATTGACCCCATTGTTAGGTAGTTTGTGGTTTAGGAAAGCAAATACTAACTGACTGATGGGTAGTAGCTACTTGAAGCACCTGTTGAGAATTAGGAGGCTTGTAGGGGACATTTAGTAAGGAGGGGTGTCATCTATTAGCATCTGACATGATTGCAAGCTGGAAAGGGAGGGAGTTTTGTCTCACTTATACCATGTTTGCTAAATTCATAAAGGAGAATTATAATAGGTGTTTAGTCCTACTTATAAATTAATGAGTCATTCTTATCATATCCCTCTTCAGAAAATCATTCTCTCTGTCCACATACCTCCAGTGAGGAGCTTACTGCCTGCCTGCCTGCCTGAGATTCCACTCTGTTGTTGGACAGCTGTCAGAAATTCTCCCGTTGTTATTTTTCTTCCCATACATTTATTACTCTGTGTATTGAACATTTATGAAACCCTAATAAAAGGGGTTTCTGGCAAGGGTAAATTATGAGATTTTGTGTCATTTATTCTATCTTTTTTGCCCATTTGAAAACTTTTTTTTTTTTTAGTTAAATATCCACTGGAAGTTGCCAGTATAGTACAGAGATCTCCTGTCTACTCCTCATCAATTACCCCCAATCTTAACATCTCACAAAACTATATTATAATAGCAAAATCATAAAATTGACAGTGGTATAATCCATAAGCCTTGTTCAGATTTCATTGGTTTTATATACATTTGTGTGTGTGTGTATGCATGCATGCAATTTTGTTACCTATGTAGATTTGTCTAACAATCAAAATAGGATACAGAACTGTTTCTTACCTACGAAGATCTCCCCCTTTATAATTATCCTCAGTCTTCCCCCTGCCAATTCACTGGTAACCATCAATCTGCTCTCCGTTTCTGAAATGTCATCATTTTGAGAATGCTATATAAATGGAATCATACAGTGTTTGCATATAGCCTTTGAGATTGGCTTTTTACAACCAGCCTAATTCCCTTGAGATCTATCCAAACTGTTTATATATCAGTAGTTATGCTGGTTGGTATTCTTCTTTTTAATGATTACAGATATGTTTCCTTCTAAGGCCACAATAAACATTTGCCTAATTGTATCAACATTTGAAATATTATGAAAGTGATTAAACTTGTAGAGCTGTTCAATTTGAATTTACCCATTTTACAGTACATATGATATCTCAACTTTGATAATTTGTTACTGAACTGTGAAGGGTAAAGAGGAGTGAAAGACCCCATTCTTCTGTCTGTTTTTAACCAGCTCTGGGACCACATGCTTATGATTCAGTTCACTTGTGCTGCTGCTAATATGGCCAAGGGTTGTCTGCCTTATATGGTGATTGTCAGGATGAAATGAGACATAAAAGTCAAAATATAAATTTACCTGTAGCATGTCAAATAAAAATAAATGTTCAAGGTACAAATTAAAAGGAAATATACTGTATTGTTAATTGTGATTGTGTCTGGTAATATGAGATTGATAATAACAGGTTGTTTAGTTTTTTAAAAAAGAATTTGCCTTTATTTTCTACTTTTTCCATAATGAAGGCATATTTTATCTTTTTTCTGTTCATAAAAATAATGCATACTTAATAAAAATTGAAACATGACAGATACGTACACTAGAAAGTAAAAACTTACTGAAATTCTCCACCCAGACTTAACGATTTTGAACTTTTTGTTGTATTTTTTTCTATGCACATAGTAAGGTTTTGTTATTATTGAAACAGAAAATGAGAATTTGTGTGTACATGGTTTTGCATCTTATTGATTGATTGATTGATTGATTGACTGAGATAGAGTCTTGCCGTGTCGCTCAGGCTGTAGTGCAGTGGTGCCATCTCAGCTCCCTGCAGCTTCTGCCTCCTGAGTTCAAGCAATTCTCCTGCCTTAGCCTCTTGAGTAGCTGGGGACTGTAGGCACACTTCTCCACACCCAGCTAATTTTAATTTTTGTATTTTTTAGTAGAGACAGGGTTTCACCATGTTGACCAGGCTGGTCCCAAACTCCTGGCCTCAGGTTATCTGCCCACCAGGCCGAATCTTGCTTTTCACTAAGCTGTCTTGAACCTTTTCCATAGATACACGTCTGGTTTTAATAGCTATATAGTTACTTCACTGTGTACATGTAGTATTCATTCATTTAGTCAGCTATTATTAATTTTATACTTGCTGTGTTTAAGGTACCATGGTGGGGAAACTATGATGAATAATATATGAAGCTTACATTTTTGTGGAAAGATAGACATTAATAATGATTAATTTCTCAACTGATCATTTAATTACAAATAAGCACTAGGAAAGAGCAGTACAGGGAGCTATGTAAGTGCCTATTAGAGAGATTAAACCTGCTTTAAGAACCAGGGAGGATTTCCCAGAGAAAATAACTTTGTTACAAAATCTAAGTTTGTTTGTGTATGAATTAGGAAATGGGTGATAGAGTAGTGCATAGATAAATAGATATATACATACACAGCTAGAAGACTGTATGTCAAAATGGCAATCATTTATTTGTGAGTGGTGGCATTACAGAAGTTTTTAAAAGTTCCTATTTTCTAAGTTTTCTGTGGTGAACATGTATTTATCATTTGACTAAAATAGAAAAACTAAACCTGTTGGGTAGGTGAATACATATGCACGTAAAGGAAAACAAAACTGATAAAAATATATCTCACAGTGTTAATACTGTGGTGGCATTACAGTTAGCTATTGATTATTTTTAAACAGACTTTTTAAGAGCATTTTTAGATTTACAGAAAAATTGAGGGGATGATACAAGAGTTTCCATATGACCTCCCCCAATACACACATACCCTATCATATTGCTTCTCCTTTTATTAACGTCTTACAATGGTATGGTGGATTTGTTACAATGAATAAACCAATATTGATACATTATTATTAGCTAAATTTCATAGTTTATTCAAATTTTCTTAGTTTTTACCTTTATTATTTTTCTGTTCCAGGATCCCATCCAGGATACCACAATTACATATAGTTTTCAGATCTTCTTATTCTTCTCTTGGCTGTGATGATTTCTCTGATGTTTTTTATTTTTGACGTTCTTGACAGTTTGGAGGAGTACTAGTGAGGGATATTGTAGAATGTCCCTCTATTGGGATTTGTCTAATGTTTTTCTCGTGATTAGACTCATGGGTTTTTTTTCCCTGTATGTATGTATGTATATTGTTGTTGTTGATTTTTATTTTTAATTTTTTCTCATGTATGCTTGAAAGGAAGACCACAGAAATAAAATACCATTCTCATTACATCATATCAAGGGTATATACTGTCAGCATGACTTGTCACTGTTGATGTTAACCTTGATCACTGGCTTAGGTAGTGTTTGTCAGGTTTCTCCATTGTAAAGTTATTCTTTTCCCCTCTTTACATATACTGTTCTTTAAAAGGAAGTCTTTATGCACAGCCTATGTTAGGCTGCACTTCCTTGAGGAAGTGATAAAGTATTTGATTATTTTGACTAGAAGATTTGTTTATTCTCCCACGTTTATTTACTTATTCAATTATTTATATTTGTATGAACTTGAAGACTTATTTTATACTTTGGATTTTAATCCAATACTACTTCATTTTATTGCTCATATTATTTCAGCTTTAACCATCGGAAGTTCTTTCAGTTGCCTCCTGCGCCTCTTTGACATACCCATATCAATAAGATTCTGCGTGTGTATTTAAGCATTTACAACCATTTCTGACACTACCAAATGCTCCAGGTTTATCTTGTGTATTTCCTGCTATAGCCCTATGAACTGCCATTTTGCCAAAGAGTCCCTCCTTTTATTAGAGAATAGTTTTAGAAACCAAAATCTAGATATTATTTTATTTTTTTCTTAATATTTTTTTCCTAGTCTGGTTTTTCCTTTTATTTTAAAAGACTTCTGATAAGCCAAATATAAATTCTGCCATGTTAAATGTATTTTTGGCCCATTAAATATCCATTTCTAATTACCTTGTCCTTCCCTTCCTTCTCCCGTAAGACATTTTTCAGCTAGGATTGGCCCTGTGACACAGTGCTGGCCAGGGACATGTAAGTAGAAATTCTCTGGGAGGAGCTTTCTTTCCATAATCAAAAATCAAAACCTTGTGGGAGATATCTTTGGGCCTTCAGCCTTCTTCCTGCCAGGAATATGGAACTGATGCCTGGAGGTTGAGCATGAGTCTGAAAACAAATTCGAGGGAATGCACAGCAGGTGGATAGAAGGACCAGAACCCTTGTTTTGTAATCTCATTGCTGACCTGCAGTCGCACCATTCCTGTTCTGTCCAACTCCAGACTGCTGATTGCCTGAAATAAAATCCTGTGTGTTTAAATTGTTGTTACCTGGTTTTTCTGTAATTGTAGCCCAACACATAATCTTAGCCAATTCCGTTGTTAATTTGGTTGGCAGAATTATTATTCATTTATTTATAAAATACTTGTTGAAGACCTACCACGTGTAAGCCTCCATAAAATGCAGCACAAAGAAAGGGACTCTGTCAGTATTGCCTCCGTACTTTCTGATCCCAGGTTTAATAATGATGTACAGAATGGGATAGTTACATGAGTAACTGTAATTAAAAATGTAATATGTGTCAATTACTTGGTCGCAGTTACCTGTCATCTGTTACTGTAATCTGTTTCTCTTATTGTATTCTCTGTATCAGCAAAAGGTTTCAGAAATAAATTTACCTGGTTTCAGAACAGAAACCCAGGAGTAGTACTAGTCCCTTTCTTTTCCCTAACTCCCCACACCCTGTTTTTCCTACTTTGTAAATTTTTTTTGGTCTCATTTTCTTTATTTCCTTTTCTCCTGCACTAATTATGACTATCATAAATTTCTTTCACATGGTTCATACAACTCTTACACCTAGTATCCCTACTCCCAGTGTTCATCCCTCCCCACACTACTGACTAGGCCGTCTTTCTACAGGCAGATTAAAATCTTGTTTCTCTCTTCAGTAAAATTATATATAGGCTCTGCATGGTCTCTAATGCAAAGTTCAAATTTTTTTCTCTTGTGAAGGACCTTCAGGATCTGAACCTGCCTGGCTATCCAGCTCCACCTTACAGCACTGTCTCCATTACACAATCCCCCGCACCAGACACACACCTCATCTCATTCCAAACATCTAACAACTTTGCCTTTAGGTTTTTTGTTTTGTTTTATTTTTTGTTTTGAGATGGAATCTCGCTCTGTTGCCCACACAGGAGTGCAGTGATTCCTCATATGTCATGGCCCAAAGTTCTTTTGTTGTCCTGTTTGAATATATGAAGTTTTAAATTTTTGAATATTTTGGACTACTGACCATTGTGTCCTTTTCCATTCATATAAATAATAAAGGTGATTATATATAAAACAAGTTAATAGTTTTTTATGGCAAATAAAAAATATGCAATGGCAAATTAGTTGTGAGACTATGAAATACTACTCTGGGTTTAGTTTACACATCTAAGAAGCTATGTAGCCTTTTTTAGTGGATTAAATAAAGGGTGGGGACAGAGGATAGTTGGAGGAAACTGGTATAGGTAATGATTTATGTAATGTGTGACCTCTTCCTTCACTTTATTACACCATTACATTTGCATATTACTAACATTTTCAATCTGTAATTTGCTGTTTAATTTTATAAATGCAGTGTATTCAACGTTTTGCAGCCACCTCATGTAGATTGTTGATATTCTGCAGAAGTAAAGGTGTTTTCCCCCCTTTCTGGAAAATGCACATTTTGTAATTAATTATAAAACCTGTGGCAGCCTTATATGTAGTTCTTTCTGTCTATGCAGAATATAGATTTACTACTTGCCGCTTCAATTAGGAGAGTCAAAAGCAGTGGTGGCAGCTGAACTTTCTATGAACTTCAAAGCCCTGAGGATAATTTTTCAGGGGTTTCTAAGGTTTCTCTTTTAACTTTTCCTTTATCTTACTCTGAGATAAAACCTCCATAAATGAGAAGAGACATATTCATCTTTGGTAATGACACAAACTTGTTCCTTTCTGATCTTTTCCCACTCAGGTGCTAAAGTATTAATATCACAGAAAATTACAAAATGACTTTATACTAATTATTTTATTTGCAACAAAAATTGGAAAGGGAATATTCTCTCTCTTTTACCTGATGATTGTGGTTTTACTTGTACTTCTGAAATGCAGACATTTCAAATGGAATCTTTCCAGAGGACAGCTTTTTTTTTTTTTTTTTTTGTTTGGCTTTGATTTTTGTATTTTATACAGTAAAATTTTTGCATAATTTCATCTTGTTGACTCAGCTTTGAGCAGAAGTTTTAGTATCCACAGCATCTCAATAATTTAGCTTGTTTTGTCTTCTCCCTCATTATAACATTTGCTGAAAGGTACAGGACCAAGAAAGGTCCTTGTGCAACATAAGCAAGCATTTAATTAAGGGGCAATGCCTGTGGTACCAGAGCATGTGAAGTGAAACAGAGATGCCTAATCAGCCACAAAAGCTATTTACTGCTTCGTAAACCTCAGTTCTGAGTGTCATAAATATTATTACTGTTCTAGGACTTCAGAAAAGCAATGAAATATCAAAACTGATTTTTCTCTACTGTTAAAGTATGGAAAGCTTTCCTCCTAATAGAACTTGTAATGAAGCTGACATTTGGGAGAAGCATACATAACTGAAATTTATTAACTGGAATGTGATCAGAAGGGGCTTAAATACAAATGAGGGGCATGTTGAAAGTAAAGCGTGGAGGAAAAGGTTTTATCACTATTAAGCCTGAAGTTATACTGAGGAATAAGTCACATAATATTGCCATATATATTTCAAACACTTACATGGGCATGGGCTAATAGATGCTTTCCATCCATTAGCTTAAATCTTTATAGCAAGTCTGTAAACTAAGTTGGTTCCAGTTTTACAAATGAGGACATGGAAACTCAGAGAGATTAAGTCACACAGATGTGTCTAATAATGCCTGTGCTCTTTCTAGAACTTCGAACTGTTTATTAGATGAAAATTTATATTGAAATAGCCTTTAAAATATTCTATTGAATATCTATTAGTATACCTGAAAAGCTCAATTGTGCCATGTTAATTCTTAAATTTTTAACCTTTTATTTATTCTAGTTTCAACATTTGTTAAGCAGCTAGGATATTCCTAATACTAAGTATTATGAAGGCTATAACTAAAGGACAAACGTATCCTCAGAATTTCCAAATTTAAGTCTAAAGGAGGATTTAAACTTGAATTGTTGCAGAGGTTTTATGGATTCCTTCCCACTCAGTCTTCCTGTTTGGAGTTTACCTGCAAAATACTCAAGCCTGTATATTCCAAATTTGAGAGCAGGATCAAAGAGAGCAAGGTTCTCTTTTCTAGTACTTGGACTTTTTGCCAGACCCTTTCCAAAGTGTATCCCTTCTGTTGAGATGGGGAAGTAAATGCAAAAGCTAAAATGCATAATCCAATTTACTCTATATGATCCAGCTTACAAGCACAAATAGGAAAGAGTTTATAGTCTTGTTGAAATGCTCTGATAGAGAGGAAACTGTATACAATGGAAACCTACAAGAGGGAGTTAGCATAAGACCTCCTAAAGGAGGAGTGGTTTTATAAATAAACTGATTGTTGAGAGAAGGCAAAGGAAAGGTGGTTAGTAAAGAAGCTAAGGGAAGACTTCTCTGATGATTCTAACATTTTATTAACCCAAATGTTTGTACCTATCAATTGATTATACTCCTCTTTCCTTTGTTATCTACTGTCACTCTGTAGATCTTTTATTCTGGTAATGTTTTCAAAAGGGCTCTATGTTCTTTGTGGAAATGTCAGCATTAGAACTTTAGAAGTTTCAGTTGTTGATGCTTAAGACGGTTTAACCAAGCATCGTGTCCAGTCCCCTCATTTTACACATAAATAAGCAAAGGTCCAAATAAGCTGTGATACGCTTAATGTCAGATACGGTATGCATCAGACCTGGGACTTGGCTTGGCTATTAGTCATGGTTTCTGTACTGAATCTCTGGTTGAAAAATGCATGAAGGTTACTTATGGTTTAAGAATAAAAATAATTTATGTTTCCATTTGCTGTTTTTCTTCATTGGCTTTAAGAGAGAAGTGATTGAAGAAATATGAAGTAATAGAAATATCTGACATAGTCTTATGGCCAATAATTTATTTAGGTAAAACATATAGAATCTTTAATTCAGAAGGTTCAGCTTTCTAAAGAGGAGTCACTTAATTTCGGAAGAAGTTTATGTACATGCCATCTTTCTAATGTATAATATAGTGGAAAGACAGCAAATTTAATAAAAAGCCTTATTCTGTGAGGTAATGTTGGCAATAGCGCTTGTAAGCTTAG
Source organism: Cebus imitator (assembly GCF_001604975.1). NCBI lineage: Eukaryota > Metazoa > Chordata > Mammalia > Primates > Cebidae > Cebus > Cebus imitator. The sequence goes on from NW_016107990.1 coordinate 68,564, forward strand.
ATTTATTTATACATTCTTCCTTTAACTGGCCTTTTAACTGAAGTAAAATTGATGGGAAAAGCATGAAGTTATGGAGAGTTTGGAATTGGGATGCCTTTGGTTGACTGTGATTATCATAATGTATTTCAACCTTGAAACTGAGCCCTGGATGACAGAGGAAAGCAGCTGAGACATAAGAAAATGCCAGAGACGAAATAACCTTCACCCAGTGTATAAAAGGAATGATTAGGCAGTTCAAAATGTAAATGCCAAATTTTATCACATGGCCATTTCCTGGGATTTTAAATGATTATAACTATTCTTTCTCTGGAACTAGGAATACACTTTGATTCTGAATGGTGTAGGAAAGTAGCCTGTATCTACTATCAGCCTTTTTCTAGTTGCCTTACCCAGGAAGTAGTATATGCAGGTAAACCAAATAATTTCTGAAAAACAATGTAAAAGAGTGAAAGGACAAAAGTGTTCTCAGAATTTCCATAGTTATGTCCAAAGGAGGATTTAGAACTTGAATTGTTTAAGATCTTAGTGATTTCCTTCTCTTAGTCCTTTAAACTCTTCCTGACTAGTTACTCTTCCTCTGTGGGAAGAAAGTTGCCCAGGTGCCACAGCAAGAAACTGAAGGCACAATCTGTCCCAGCATAATAAATAACTGATTACTTATAGCAATGATACTAAATAGATTTACTGATTACTTAGTTAGAGCAATGATATATTTACTGATTACTTGGTCATAGATGTGACACCAAACAGATATTAGATTCAGTCACATACTCAATTATATAATCAATCTTATTACATCATTATTGTCTATTAATCTTTAGTACTATAGTGTAGGAACATTTTAGTTTTATAGTATAGACATAATCGGGTGAAACATAATTAGGAACTAAAGGGACATTGTGAGAAGTGATCAGGAGGCAAGAGTAAATGCCTTGCAGTAGCGCCGGCACCTTCATAACTTAGCAGGCAGGCCTTGCGGTAACTCCAGCATCTGGGGAGGCTCCCATTACTTAGCAGTTGGTGAGGGGTAGTTTCCCTCTCACTGGGGAGTTCAGAAAAAACTCTGCTCTGCTGGCTTTTGAGGAAGGTCTGACACTTGCCAGGCCCCCACAGACATCCAGGGGTTTAAACACTTCTCTGTGGTGCTGTGCTTCGATGGTCACCATCGTTGTTCACCTTCATGTTCCACTTTCCCACCCGATGCTCCCTTGTAAATTCTTAGAGACTGTGAGAAGTAAGAATAGAGGAATCCTAAAAGCCTTTGATCTTTCTGATAAGTGCATAGAAAGAAACTGATGTATGTGCCTCCCCTCCTTGCAGTGGCTACCTGAGAGGGAGGGGGGCCCTCTGTACTGTACCCACATGACCCTCTGTACTATACCCACATGGCCCCCTGAACTGTACCCACGTGGCCCCCAGTACTGTAAGAATGTGATTTGCTTGACCCCTACCAATCATGTCAGATGAGCCATTCTCCGTCCCTGCCCTCTGCCTTGTACACAATAAGTATCAGTGCATCCAGGCATTTGGGGCCACTGCTGGACTCTGCCCCTTGGTAGCAGTGGTCCCCTGGCCCAGCTGAATTCTCTTGTCTCTGTGTCTTGTGTCTTTGTTTTCTACGATCTATCATCTCCACACACAAAAGAACAACCCCCAGACCCTACAGGGCTGGACCCTGCATTCCTCCATCACCTTTCTTAATATACTTTTAAAAATTAAGGACCAAAAAGAAATAGCTAAACAAAAATGCATGTTGACTGCCATTACAAGGGGAGCAAAATGGGTGATGCCATATGTACTAATCTTTGCTGGTGAGGATAACCTGCAGTGTATATAAAATTAGGGTGTTATATGTCTAAATACCTTTTATGTTCTGAAATTCTTGCTGAGACCCTAATCTATTATTAAAAGTAATGGTAAAAAACGCAACTGATTCTGTGCTGTCCTAATAGTCAGCCCTGCATGTCTGTGGGTTTCATGTCTGTGGATTCAATAAACCACGGATTTAAAATATTCGAAAATAAAAAAAAGCAATATAATAATATAAAATAATACAAATAAAAATATAGTATCACAACTATTTGCATAGCAAGCAATCCAGAGATGTTTTAAAGTATACAAAAAGATGTGCACAGGTTATATGAAAAAACTATGCCATTTTATATAAGGAACTTGATCATCTGCAGATTTTAGTGTTCACAGGGGTCGTGGAACCAATCCCCCAGAGATAATGAGGGATAACCGTAGCACAGAGACTGCACTGTTCTCCCTGTGTCCTACTCATTCTCTATTTTATTCCACCCTATCCACCAATTCTATTAATTTCCAGAAAACTTCACAGTAATTATGTCTTCTTTTGTCCTGGTCAGGAACTTTTAGTGGGTCCTCATTACATATGTAATTCAGTCTGTGCTCTGGTTCTCTAAATACCTTTATACCCCTCTTTATAGACCTTCCCCTCTGGCCAATTTTGTTTTTTTTAATATCCTTTAGCTGCTGTGTGGACTTTCAGTTGTTCCATACCACTAATAAAGTTTTATCAAGCGATTTAATTTCTCTGGTCTTTTGTTTCCTTGTTGCTTTATGGTGGACAATGGATTTAATGGCCATTATATTTGTTTAGTGATTTCTAATTTATTCATAATTTTTCCATATATTGTTATTTCATCTTTTCTTTTCTTTTTCGTTTTTTTTTTTTTTTTTTTTTTTTTTTTGAGACAGGGTCTTGATCTAACAGTCCAGGCTCGAGTGCAGTGGCGCAATCTCAGCTCACAACAGCCTCGACCTCCTGGGCTCAAGCGATCTTCCCACTTAGCCTCCCAAGTGGCTGGGACTACAGGCACACACAAAGACGCCCAACTAATTTTGTTTACCTTTTGTAGAGATGAGGTCTCACTCTGTTGGCCAGGCTGCATTTCATCTTTGTGCCGTTTACAGTAGCACGGGCAGGAATGATCCACATTGTACAGATAGGAAACCTCAAGTCCAAGTAGGCTAGGTGATTTGTATATGAAAGTTTTTCTAAAACTTTTTAGTCTCAGAAACCATTTACAATAGCACTCCCAAAGATGAAATATTTAGGTATAAATCTAAGAAAACATATATAGGATCTATAGTTAGAAAACTATAAGGCACTGATAAAAATATACATACAAATATCTATAGGTGGAAAACTACAATGCACTAATCAAACAAGATCTAAAGAAATGGAGAGATAGTCTGTGTTCATGGATTGAAATATTATTGATGTGATGTCAGTTCTTTCCAATTTGATCTATAGACTTGACACAGTCTCAAATCAAAATCCCAGCAAGCTAATTTGTCGATGTCAACAAACTGATTCTAAAGTTTATAATGAAAACCAAAGATCTAGCATAGTCATTGGAATACTGAAGAAAATTGGCGAAGTTGTAGTACTCACACTACTTGGTTTCGAGACTTACTACAAGGCTACGGTAATCAAGATATGATGGTGTTGGTGAAAGAATAGACGTAGATTGATAGAACAGAATGGAGAGACCAAGACAAATTCACACGAATATAGCCAACTGATTTTTAACAAAAGATGATATTTTCAATAAATGGTGCTGGAACAATTGGATGTCCATATGCAAAACTGATCCTAGACACAGACGTTATAATTTATGCAATAATTAACTCAAAATGGAGCATAGACCTAAATATGCAACATGAAACTTATTGAGGAAAACATATGATATATGATATTAGGTTTGGTGATAAATTTTAAAATATAACATCAGTATGATACATGAAAGAAAAATATTGTTAAAATTTAAAACTTCTGTGAAAGACTTTATTAAAAGAATGAAAAGACGAGATACAAATGGGGAGAAAATATTTGTAAAACACATATCTAGCACTTGAATCCAAAATACACAAAGAACTCTTAAAACTCAACAATAAGAAAATAACCCAATTTAAAAATAGACAAAAGATCTGAAGAGACACCCCATCAAAGAAGATAAGCAGGTGGCAAAATTGGCATCTAAAAAGATGGTAAACATTGTATGTAATTAGGGAATTCCAAATTAAGATAATAATGTGGTACCACTACTCACCAATGGGCTGAAATTCAAAACACTGACCAGATTCTGGTGAGGATGTGGAGTAACAGGAACTCTGGTTCATTGTTGGTGAGAATGTAAAATGTTACAGCCACTTTGGAAAACAGGCAGTTTCTTACAAAACCAAATATGACCATACCATGCAAATCAGCCGTTATGTTCCTAGATGTTTACCCAACTAATTTGAAAACTTCTGTCCACACAAGACCTGTACACAAATGTTTATAGCAGCTTTGTTTATAATTGCCCAAACTGGAAGCATCCAAGATGTCCTTCTGCAGGTGAATGGATAAACTATGATACATTGCTATAGTGAAATATTATTCAGTACTAAAAAGAAATGAGCCATGAAACCATGAAAAGACATGGATGAGTCTTAAATGCTCATTGCATAGTTTAAGAGATCAGCCTGCAAATGCTCAGTGAGTCCAGTTATATGACATTCTGGCAAAGGCAAAATTAGAGAGTTGGTAAAAAGATCAATGGTTGCCAGGGACTCAGGGGAGCAAGGAGTTGAGGGGAAGTTTGGATAGGTGAAGAACGAGGGCCTTTTTAGGATGATGAGTATGATACTGTGATGATGAATGTAAGATATTAAGCATTTGTCAAAACCCATAGAACTATATAGCAGAAATAGTGGATCTTAATGTATACAAATTTTTGAAAACTCATCGAGGAGATCAGAGATTCCAGGATGGAATGCAAAGTGTGGCAAAAGAGTCTAAATGTATTAGAATGGATGCAATAATCTCACCGAAGAGAGTGAAGAAACAAGTTGCCAATCTTAGTAACTTTGGAAATGCGTGGTATTTGTACGACTATTTAGTCTTACTGTACTTACTTTCAGCTAAAGAAACTATCCATAAGCTTGTACTCTATTGATTAAGTTCTGTCCCATGGGGAACAATATATAGGTTAATAATGTTGAAACTGCTATGCATGTATACTGGAATTGAACAATTAAGAAAGTGGGTGGCAGTTGGCAGAAGCCAGGTTTTTCACTGTTGTAGTGTTGGTTACAGGTAAGCAATGAGAGGCTGAAATGATCCATGTGGTAATGGATTCGAGTTGGAGACATTTGTATGATCTCATGTGTTTAGCTTAATATATAGATATAGATGGTTGCATATGGAAATGTTTATAGATATGTGTATATGCACAGGTTAGTGTACATATTTACAATGTGCACTAAAAGCAGTGTGTACTAAAAGCAATGAAACTCCAGTAGTAATTATCATAACTAGTCCTCAGATCTTGGGGAGTAGGAGTCAGGGATATCCAATGTTAGGAATCAGGATTCTTTGGAGAAGTGGCTGATTCTAAGCCCTGGGGTAGGAAATATACAAGGTGTATGGAGCCTTTATAGCAACAGAAAATAAGAAAGTACTCAAGACCAGGCGCTGTGGCTCACACCTGTAATCCCAGCACTTTGGGAGGCCCGGGTGGGCAGATCACACGAGGTCAAGAGATGGAGACCATCCTGGCTAACATAGTGAAACCCCGACTCTACTAGAAATACAAAAATTAGCTGAGTGTGGTGGCATGTGCTTGTAGTCCCAGCTACTTGGGAGGCTGAGGCAGGAGATTCACTTGAACCTGGGAGGCAGAGCTTGCTGTGAGCTGAGATCACGCCACTGCACTCCAGCCTGGCGACAGTGCGACTCCATCTCAAAAAAATAAAAGAAAATAAAGGACTCAAAAAAACAAAACAAGACACAATGATGGGAGTATGTTAGAGGAACACAGGAGTCAACTGAAAGTTCTCCAATGACCAAAGCTGAAACAGTTTGAGCAACAAAATAAAAGTATTGTTGGATCATAATCCAATGTATAAAGTAAAAATCTATGAATCCTTGCTAATATAAACAAATGGTTGATGTTGGCCTTGGGGGAGAATAGATAAATCTCCCATACAGAAGAATTCCAAATAATTTACTTAATCGTTACACCCTCAAGAGAGTGAGGCATAACTCTCCACTCCTTAGGTTAGGCTGTTCATAGTGACTTTTCTTCAATGAGTGTAGTACAGAAAGAGTAACATTACAATAGAGAAACCTGATAAACTCTACCTCAAGCCAGATGACCAGGGTTAGCATCAACAGAGATGCCATGCATCCTTGATATGATAGGATGAAAATGGCACTTTACCTGTGTGGTTTTTCTCCCCAAAACACATTATCCCAGTCAAATGAGAAATCAGATAAACCACAGTTCTGCAAAATATATGACCAGTAATCCTCAAAACTGTCAAGGTCATCATAATGGGTTTAGTGATGAACCCCAGCCCCCTAAAAGATTATGTACACATCCCAACCTACAGAACCTCTGAATGTGATCTTATTTGTGAAACGGGTCTCTGCAGATGTCTTTACGTTAGGATTTTGAGATGGTGATCATCCTGGATTATCTATGTGGGCTCTAAATCCAAGAAGGCATGTCCTTGTAAGACACAGAAGATAACAGGCAGAGGAGCAGGCCATGTGAAGACAGGCAGAAATTAGAATGCTATAGCCACAAGCAAAGGGATCCCTACAGCCACCAGAAGTTAGAAGAGTCAAGGAATGATTCTCCCCTAGAGACTTCTAAGAGAGAGCGGCCCTCCTAATTACTTGATTTTTGGATTTCTGGTTTCTAGAACCATAAAAGAATAAGTTTCTGGTCACCTGAGGTCAGCGGTTTAAGACTAGCCTGGCCAATGGTCAATGTGGTGAAACCCTACCTCTACTAAAAATATAAAAATTGGCTGGGCACAGTGGCACACACCTGTAAACTCACCACTTTGGGAGGCTGAGGAAGGCAGATCACGAGATCAAGAGATTGAGACCATCCTGGCCAACATGGTGAAACACTGTCTCTTCTAAAAATACAAAAATAAGCCAAGTGCAGTGGCGTATGCCTGTAGTTCCAGCTACTTGGGAGGCTGAGGCAGGAGAATTGCTTGAACCTGGGAGGTGGAGGTTGCAGTGAGCCAAGATCGTGCCACTGCACTCCAGCCTGTCAACAGAGCGAGGCTCCGACTCAAAAAAAAATAATAATAATAATTAGCTGGGCATGGTAGCACACGCCTGTAATCCCAGCTACTTGGGACGCTGAGGCAGGAAAATCACTTGAACCTGGGAGGCAGAGGTTGCAGTGAGCCAAGCTTGCACCATTACACTCCAACCTGGACGACAGAGGGAGACTCCATCTCAAAAAAAATAAATAAATTTCTGTTTTTTAAGTCATCAAATTTATGGTGATCTGTTATAGCAGCCACAGGAGACAAATACACTTATCAGAAACAAGGAAGGTCTAAGAAACTGTCACAACCAAGACTAGCCTAAGGAGAATAAATGTAATGTAATGTCCAAGGTAGGACCCTGAAACAGCAAAAGGACATTAGGGTAAAACTGAAGATATCTGAGTGAAATGTGGACTTTAGTTAATAATGTATTTATATCGTTTCATTAATTGTGACAAAGGTATCATACTGACATAAAATGTCCATAATCAGAGAAACTAAGTATAGGACACATGAGAACCCTATGTATTATCTTTACAATTTGTCTATACATCTAAAACTGTTCTAAAATGAAAGGCGTATAAAAAAAAAAAAAAAGGAATGAAAAGGAATTGATTCTTTTCCTAGGAATAAAATGAAACCAGAATATTCTACTCCCGAAAAGCAAGGATTTTCTTACTTTGTCAATTTCTGCTGGAGGAAGCCTGCCTGCTAACAATACTCCACTCTTCCCCAAACATCCTATTGTTAGACTTGCTGTTCAAGGCAAGTGAGATCACTGGGAAAACAGACTTCTTCAGCTATAGCAGCTATCAGTGCAATTATTCATTCTAAACAGATTAGCCCTTTGGCTTTCTTGCTACTGGCCTTCCTTCCTGAATAATTCTGTCTAAAAGTCTTAAGACAGGGCCCAGGAAGGTATATGTGCTAGGGTTTCTTTTGCAATGATAGATTCTAGGACTGGGGCAGGGAAACCTTAGAACAAGATGTGCTGGACACATCTTCCTGTACCAGAAAGTAAAGAAGAGCTCAAAGAATGAGGAGATTATATCTAAAGGATACAGAAGCCACCTTGAAGGGGTACTCACTGGCCAATTCTTGAACAGTTTGAGCATCAGACTAAATAGTCATCAAATCATAGCTCCTTGAATAAAATAGGAACTCATGAGTCCATAGTGATAAATAAATTAGTGGGGAGAAGAAAAGGAGTAACGGAATTGGAAAGATCACCATTTGCAAACTGTTGGAATCAGTGGTCTTTCTAATTCCATGGTTCCTATCTGATAGGATGCAGTGAGGAACACAGCACCATTTCTATGACACTTCTTTCAAAAATGCATAACTGAAATCTCATTTTGAAGAAAAGAGAATTCCAAATTGAGGAACTTTCTATAACATACCCAGCATGTAACCCTCAAATTTATAAAGATTATGAAAGTCAAGGAAGAACTTTAGAACTATTCCAGATTTAAAGAGACTAGACAAACATGACAAATGCAACGTGATACTCTATTGGATGCCTTTGCTACAAAAGACATTAGTGGAATAATTGGTGCAACTTCACAGGCTAGTAATGTATCATTGTTAATTTGTCCATTTTGATGGTCGTATCATGGTTATTTGGGAGAATGTTTTTATTGGAGGAATTATAAAGAAGTTGTTATGGATGATGTGACTTAATGTCAGCCACTTTCAAATTGGGAAAAAACTATTCTTGAACTTTTCTGTAAGTTTGAAATTATTTTTAAAATTAATTTTTAAAGATTTTAATAAAAGCCATTGTGAGTTGAGTGGATAAGAGGAGAAGTTCATTTAGAATACCTCTGATCAATGAAATATTTCCAGACCTTGAGGAAAATTAAAGATATTAAAGGGAAATACTGATGATAAAAAATCAATTCTAGAAGAAAGAGATTGTGGAAAGAATTCTTGTAAGAAAAAATCTTATAAATAACCTTGGAAACTTTATATTGGGTGAGATTTGGTAGTTACTGCTTTTTGTTGGCCTGTTGTATTGCCAAGTGTGGGAGTGGAAGTTTAGCATCCTGCTGGGTCTCACAGGGCTTAGAGGGCAGAGGGCCAACTGGCACCACCTTGTACCCACAAGAAGGTATATGATGGTGCTAGTAGGCCCTCTCCCCACCTAGGCACCTCTGCCTAGGTGCTGCTTGGTGGGGTGGAAGTTCAGGCCCTGGTAACACAAGGGAAACATGGAGGAGGGACAGTTTTTTAGAAGTGTAGAAGGAACTTGATTTTGTACATTAACTTAGGAGAACCTGCCAAAAATGAGGGAAAGAAAATTACCCAATAGAATTTATAGCATAAATCCACGTATACCATTCTCCTACCCCTAGAGTATGATCCTTGACATCTTAAGGCAAGCGGCTCATGCCTGTAATCTCAGCACTTCTGGAGGCCAAGGTGGGTGGATCACCTGCGGTCAGGAGTTTGAGACCAGCCTGACCAAAATGGAGAAACCCCATCTCTACTAAAAATGCAAAAAATTAGCTAAGTGTGGTGGGAGGTGCCTGTAACCCCAGACACTCAGGAGGCTGAAGCAGGAGAATCCCTTGAACCCAGGAGGCAGACGTTGCAGTGAGCCAAGGTTACGCCATTGCACTCCAGCCTGGGCAACAAGAGTGAAACTCCATCTCAAAAAAAGAAAAGAAAAACAGTTTTACAAAGGATAATCTTTAAAGGACCATTTAATTTATTATATTTCATCCACCAATTTGAGACTACATAAGAAATATGGTAAGATATAGTTATTGGGTCTTCTCAAAGTTGGAATTAAGGATACCAAACAAAAGAAGCTATGGAACATTTTTTTCATTAATAATAAAGACCAGAGGGCAGAATATTTGCTGTAACTTGACCTAAAATACTGTGACATTCTTTTTTTTTTTTTTTTCCTCGAGATGGAGTCTTGCTCTGTCTCCCAGGCTAGAGTGCAACGGTGTGATCTCAGCTCACTGCAACCTCCGCCTCCTGGGTTCAAGCGCTTTTCCTGCCTCAGCCTCCTGAGTAGCTGGGATTACAGGCATGTGCCACCACACCCAGCAAATTTTTTGTAGTTTTAGTAGATCCAGGGTTTCACCATATTGACCAGGCTGGTCTTGAATCCTGACCTCATGATCCGCCTGCTTTGGCCTCCCAAAGTGCTGGGATTACAGGCATAAGCCACCACGCCTGGCTCATTTTTTTAAATTCTAGAAACACTGTTGAAAATGATTATTCTTTCCTATGTTGGTAGTTACATATGGAACACTACTAAATCAAGAATATATGTGTATATATATTCTACCTATCTTAGTGTTCCACATGTAACTACCAATATATAATACGTGTGTGTGTGTGTGTGTGTGTGTGTGTGTGTGTGTGTGTGTGTGTATTATATTGGCTCCATATTAGGCTTGTTCATTTAAAATGAAAGATAGAATCTCAGGTAAATAGTAACAGTACAGTTGTTAAACTCTTAAAATGACTGAGTTTTCCCTCATTAAGAAGTTGAAAGCCTAAAACTTAACAATAAAAGTAAGAACTACCTCTTTGGAAACCAAGTCATGATAGTACTGTTGTTCTTTGGGTGTTAGAAAGGTTGATTAAAGTACCTGGAACACAATACATTCAATAAGTATTTGCCATGAAACAAATGTTGGATAATCTGAAAAGTCTAATACTAATTTCTCTTTGAGAAAAAAGTAAATGTCTTACCCCATAATATTACATTCTTATTCTCTTCTCAGTAGAGAATTTGGGATGTGATATTAATTGAATGCACTCACATTTATCTTGAATTGAGATCACATAGAGGGAAGGGAAGATGATATTTAAACATTAAAATCAGTTTCATGTTTTGGCCACAATTTGAAAAATGTAGCATACAACATAGTTCCAGTGATGGCTACCCAAAATCTGTTGCCATTTGAAAAGCTCTTACTAGATTACTCTTTGAGTGGTTCGTTGCAAAGTAGTGATTTACATGATATATCGCCTAGTTTACTTTTTTAGTTCATAGGAGAAATCCTTTCCAGCTCCTGGATATATATATATATATATATATATATATATATATATATATATCTCCACCATACACACACACACACACACACACACACAGAGAGAGAGAGAGAGAGAGAGAGAGAGAGAGAGAGAGGGAGAGGGAGAAAGAGAGTTAGATTCTCTGTGGCTGCTGGAAAAAATAGAAAATTCTGCCTATTTATGGCAGAATTCCTCCCCCAGAACCAATTTGCTTTTTACTCAAGCTATCCTCCCCCAACCACCCTTCCGCCTCAAGCTAATATTATGAGAAAGTTGGTATATGTGATCTTGTAAAATCTAAACTCTCTCTGCAGTCTGCTCATCCAGGTGCACAAATATCTTGGCTATAGGAAATGACAGTTGCTTCAAGTCATGTAATACTTTCTTACAGGAGCTAAAATATTGCAAAATAGTACTGTATGAAATGTGGAAAGGGGCATGGCAGAGATATTTTTCTGTTTAAGAGGTCAGTCACTGAAATGTCACCCAGAATGAAGTGCAGTGGCACAATTTTGGCTCACTGCAGCCTCTGCCTCCCAGGGTCAAGCAATACTCCTTTCTCAGCCTCCTGAGTAGCTGAGATTACAGGCATGTACCACTCTCACTTGGCTGATTTTTGTATTTTTGGTGGATATGGGGTTTCACCATGTTGGGCAAGCTTGTCTTGAACTCCTGACCTCAAATGATCCACCCACATCGGCCTCCCAAAGTGCTGGGATTACAAGTATTAGCCACCACTCCTGGCCAAGTTTTTAAATTTTTTATAGAGATGAGGTTTCACCATGTTGCCCAGTCCGATCCTGAACTCCTGGCCTCAAGCAAACCACCCGCTTTGCCCTCCCAAAGTGCTAGGGTTACAAGTGTGAGACACCATGCCTTGTCCATTTTTTTCTTTAATAATCTAAATTCAATCAATTTGTTTTCCTTTCCAATAATACTTATCTGAAACTAGCACAGACAGAAAAATGAGGGCCAGCAATGAATGTAAGTTTTGGCATACCTGTTTTGTGAATGCAATTGGTTATGATGATATCCACTTATGTTCATTTATTAGATTACAGTTTACAAAACATGGATATTTAGAACCCAGTGCATTCTGTAGTTCATAAAGTAGTATCATTGGACTTTTGAGTTAAAGTCCTGGAAGGCTTTCTTTTATTTTCCCTATTCTCTCCTCAGATTTCACATGCTTACAGGTATTAAAGAGTTGTGGAAACATCTTATTGCACTAAGGGAAATTGCTCCATGAAAAATATTTTCACCTGCTTGACTGGCACTATCGATGAAGTGATTGAATTCCTTCAAGGAGGACAAGCTGTTATGTCAGCTGAAGTGACACATGCTTTAGGGACAAGGCAGTCACAGGTGTTAGTAACATATACTTTGCCAACACAAGTTTATAAGAAGATAAAATTTTTAAATTTTCAGCTTGGAATGAGTTTGAAAATACAAATATTTTACTTTTCTTACTATTAGAGGCAGTGAAACGCTTTAAAGTAGCTGCTATGAAACATGCTTTTTTCTGTGAGTGGCAGTAGTACTTCCTCAGAGCATATATCAAGTCAGCTGCTTCAGGGAGCATTTCACATTCTGTGTGTGTCCTGAGACCTAATTTTAGCAAATACAAATTATCTAAACTCTTCCAAATTCAATTTGATATCCTAACTGGGAATGACAGTGGAGCATAGTCTGAACCTTTCAGATCTGTGTATTTTACAGCTGATTACTTCTGATTAAGTCCAGTTTTGGTCATTTTAGACTAAATGGAAATTTCTTCTCTGATGTCATAATGTGACAGTGACTGATCTCCTTGGGGGCATTCTCTACACTATGGTACTTGGTGCTTTGGGACAGAGTTTTGTATGTGTGCTCTTCCCTTTTTTGTCCCGTTCTCTCCCTATATTCCTTTCTTCATTTTTAATATTTTCCTCATTTTTTAGTTGTAAAAGAAAAATATGGGCCCCTTTAAACATGAGACCTCCTAAGAACAATCATAGATCATAGTTAATAATCTGTCTTAGGATAAACTTGTTCTCTACCATTTTATTTTATTTCAATTTTTAGAATTAGATACCTACATTTTACTTTTATTTAATTTGACATTTATTTTACTTTATTTTTTAAGACAGAGTCTTACTCTGTCACCTAGGCTAGAATGCAATGGTATGAGCTCGACTAACTGCAACCCCCGCCTCCTGGGTTCAAGCAATTCTCCTACCTCAGCCTTCCGAGTAGCTGGGATTACAGGTGCCCACCACCACACCTGTCTAATTTTTTATATTTTTGGTAGAGACAGGGTTTCACCATGTTGGCCAGGCTGGTCTTGAACTCCTGACCTCAAGTGATCTACCCACCTCAGCCTCCCAAAGTGCTGGGATTACAGGTGTGACCCACCATGCCTAGCCACGTTTATTTATTTTTATTGATATATATTAGATGTACATATTTTCAGGGCATATGTAATAATTTGATATTCATATAATCAAATCTCCTTTACCATTTTTAGCTAAGGTTAACTCATGAGCCAAAGAAGAGAAGGCATCCTTACCCCTTTATTCCCTAGTGACTCATTTACTTTTCACTCTCTAGTTTGCTCTCTTGATGCCCTTCTTTCCTCTTCTCTTTTTAGTTTTTTATTGATAGAAAATAAGGAATATTTTAAAGAGCAGTGAATCTTTAAATATTTCCTCTTCCATCTACGAAATTAAATATTTGAAATAGCTCTTTATATTAAAATACCACTTGCAACTTTTAATTTTGGAAACATCAGCACATTGACAAATCATTTATTGTTTATCCCAGGTACCCCAAATTCTCTTTGTAGAGGAAATATTCACTGTTCAAGCTTTAACTGATAAAGCTATATGTGCAGATAAAATAGGAAGAGAAACATTCTTTCTCCCCTTATTTATAAACAAAAATCTATGTAGTTGAAACTGATGGATATAGCTTTAAAACATAAGCTCATTCTTTGTGTTTGCACATTTTTTACTTCTTGTTGAAATAGATGTTCCTCCTATAAACACAACTCTAAAATAAGAAGTCTGATCCACTGTTTGGAATTTTTCAACTGATGGTGCATTATGTAGTACTGTGTTAGAATTTACTGGCCTACAGTCTTGTGGTAGTGTTTTGCATTAAGATGAGTCAGTTTTCAGTGTTAAATAATTCCATGGTAACCTATATGGAAAAGAGTTTCTGCTTAAATGAATCAGGGTATGATGAGGCTTTATTAATAAGGTTGAGGTAATTGAATATTTGAGAAGTGAGAGTTAATTTAAAAGACTTGAGAGAAGACCATGTTCTTCAAAACATCCATAGTCTCCAAATCTATTAAAAGTGAAGATCAGTTCTCACTATAATAGTCTATAAGGATTTTTCTTTGTTCTAAAATATATTTTTTTCTCTTCCTCGATATTGGCAACTGTTTTATGTTGTATATATCATGCTCATTTAATACAACACTCTTATGAAGACATACATAGCTTAATAAAACCTTAGAGAGCAGGCCATCATGGTCATCATTTATAGAAATAGTTCTGACTACCACTGTGGCCTGTGCATATATGCGAGCCCTAAGGTCCCCCGAGGGGTACTTTTTATAAGCTTAGTCAAGGTTGTTAAAGCCAGAGGAAAACTAATATTCAATCCTTCCACTATATTATTACTCAATTTAATTTAGAAGTACTTTAGGACCTTGACCTACCTCAGTACGGTTCATCCATTGGTAGTAAATATTAATTGATGAATTGAGATTTGATGTCAGCTCTTCTCCATTTATGCATTTATTTTTTCATATTCTGCTTTTTAAATTGTATATATCATATCATTGCAATGATAAACCAGTTTTATGTTATAAAGCATTTTTTCTTAATGAGGTATAAATATCAGTTACAGTTAGTTTAGTTTCCTGTAGCAATGAAAGAACAAAGACTAAATCCAAAAACTCATCTAACCATACATATTATAATGTCCAGCATCTATACTAGGTATTGATAGTGTTTAATTTTTAATTCATATTATTGGTATGCCAGATCCTCTAAGTATACTACATAGGACTGCAAATTCCTTTCAGCACCTAAAAGGGCTATTGTGTTTATAATGCATATGTTTATAGCATTTTGTACATTTCAATGTGCATTCATATTGTTATATTTCCTTTATTCTCAGAACAACCCTGAGAAACAAATAAGCATTATCTTTTAGGTAAACCAAGGTTCAGGAAGATTGAATGTTTTGCCTACACAAAAATTCAGACCTCTAGATTTCTTGTTAATGTTCTATCTGATACTCTACAGAGAGCAGCAAAATGGTATATTATATCATAATAATAGATGTCAAACTACTATACACATCTTTATTTGCATAGCACTTATAATTTTTTTTTAAAGACGGGGTTTCACCATGTTGGTGAGGCTGGTCTTGAACTCCCAACCTCAGATGATCTGCCCGCCTTGACCTCCAAAGTGCTTGGATTACAGGCGTGAGCCACTACGCCCGGCCACAATTTTTAAAATACCTTTTATATTATTTAAAAGAAGATTAGAAAAGCAGAGTGCTTGTGTTATATACTCTTGTACAGTAGTTTCCTTTATTAGACTCATACATTCAGTAAATATAAAGTACCTCTGTGTTCTAGGTACTGGATTGATTGCCAAAGTACAAAACCAGTCTCAGCTTTCAAGGAGATCAGGCCATCAAGACACTGTTGTCTTACCCAACAGATGTGGACAGTGTGATACAGGCCAAGCTTGCTGAGGGCACAGGAAAAATATTTTTGTTTCTCCTGTTTGAGGGGTAAATGTGTGACTGGCACTGCCCTTTTTACTGCCATGAACACAGAGGTAATGCCCATATCTACAGCAAACAGCTTTGAAGCAACAAATCAACACACTTTGTGACCAAAAAGATAGAAAGAGCTGGGCGCGGTGGCTCACACCTGTAATCCCAGCACTTTGGGAGGCTGAGGTGGGCAGATCACGAGGTCAGGAGTTCGAGACCAGCCTAACCAACATGGAGAAACCCCATCTCTATTTAAAAAGTACAAAAATTAGCTGGGTGGGGTGGTGCGCGCCTGTAATCCCTCCTACTCAGGAGGCTGAGGTAGGAAAATCGCTTGAACCTGGGAGTTGTAGGTTGTGGTGAGCCAAGATCATGCCATTGCACTCCAGCCTGGGTGACAGAGCAAGACTCTGTCTCAAAAAAAAAAAAAAAAAAAGAGCGAGCCTTGGACTTTATGACCCCCCTTCAGCCTCTTTACTAATCCCAGACTATCTACCTCTGAACATTTTGTGTTGGGGGAAATAAAGTAATGCCCTGTTTTTTTTACAGTCATACATAAATCAGAGTTTCAATTAATCATAGACAAATGTTTTCTGTGTCTATATTTTTTACTTATAATGGAAATTGAACATGTACTGGAGAATGATATAATGAATCCACATTACCTATTTATAATAGTAATCAATATTTAGCTAACCTTTTACATTCTTGCACATTCTCTCTTAGTAATTATAACTATGTTTAAGTATTCTATAATAAAAGTGTGTGAAAATACTGTGGAAGCACATGGAAGACAGTGACCAACGTGGCCAGAGTTGGAGGGTCTTCAAAGAGGCAGTAGCATTGGCAGAAGCTTTAAGGTCAAGTAGAGAACGGAAAGAGCATTTCTAGTTGGAGAACTAACATGTATAAAAGGGCTTTAAAAAGCGTGGTATATCCAAAGAAGGGGAAAAAGATTACTGTGGCTGGAATGTACAGATTGTCAGGTATGAGTGTCAGTATGTGAGTCTAAAAAGATGGCTTGGTGCCAGACCATGAATGGACATACATATCATATCAAGAAATTTGATGCTTATTACATAGGTACCAGGAAGTGAATAATATGATTATATTTTGGTTTTATTTTATTTATTTATTTTTTAAAATTTAATTTAATTTAGTTTTTTTGGGACAGAGTTTCATTCTGTCGCCAAGCTGGAGTACAGTGGCACAATCTCAGCTCACTGCAACCTCTGCCTCCTGGGTTTAAGCAATTCTCCTGCCTCAGCCTCCTGTGTAGCTGGGACTACAGGCACACACCACTGTAAAAAATACAAAAATTTTTGTATTTTTAGCAGAGACGGGGTTTCACCACGTTAGCCAGGATGGTCTTGATTTCTTGATCTCTGGATCTGCCCACCTTGGCTTCCCAAGTGCTGGAATTATAGGTGTGAGCCCCCATGCCCAGCCTAGGTTTGGGTTTTTAAAAAAGAATAGTGACAGTAACATTTTAGGAGTATGGGATAAAGAGGGAAGTCAGTAAACTCTGCCAATGATTCGAGTAATTAGAAGGGCACTTGGTGGTAAGAATAGTGGTTTTAGGCAAGGGGAGATAAGTTTAAGAGATATTTCAGGGGAAGAACCCAACATGATTTGGTGCCTGGCTAGGATATGGAGAAGGGAGATAGTCATAATGACTTGAGGAGATGTGATGATGCCAGGATTGAAGTCATATAGCAGAAGACAGGTTTGGAATAAGGGTATATGAAGAGCTTAGTGTTTTAAGTTTGAAGTGCTAATAGTTCATTCAGGTAGAATATTCATCATACCAAGTGGAAATACAGAACTGGACCACAAGAGAATCTTACACTAGGGAGTTCTATAACTTGCCTTTCCTGCTAAATATGTCATGTGTCACAAGTTCATATATATGACTCTCTGTCTGTCTCTCTCTCTCTATATATATATGTAAGTATGCACATACATACACATACATAGTTAATCCTCATTATTCACCAATTGCATACTTGCAGATCAGCCTACTTTCTAAAATTTATTTGTAATCCCTAAATCAGTACTTGTGGAGCTTTTGTAATAATTTGCAGGCATGCTAGGAGTGGTAACAAATTTGAGTCACCCAATGTACAAATTCTCAGCTGTAATTGAACAAGGTGATACTCTGCCTTCTTGTTTTGGCTCTCCTACTATAAACAAGCATCTCTTTTGCAGTTTACTTAATGCCACATTTTTCACATTTCCTGTGCATTTTTTAGTAATTTTGCTTTTTTAAGCAAATGGCCACCAGTGTTGTGCCAAAGTGCTATGTAGTATTCCGAAGTGCACAAAAGCTGTGATATATCTATGCAAGAAATACGTGTGTTAGAAAAGCTTTTCTCAATCACGAGTTATGCTGTCAGCCATGATTTTAGTGTTAATAGCCTGTATATTAAGTACAGTATCTTTAAACAGAAATACAGATAAAACAAGGTTATGTATTGGCTGGTTGATGAAAATGTTGTGACCAGAGGCTCCTAGAAACCTAACCCTCTTCTTCATTTTCTCTAGGAGCAATTGTTCAGTGTTCACTAATTCAGTATTTGTGGCAAATGAATAGACCATAATTACCACAGATAACAAGAATCAATGTGTGTGTGCATGTGTAGAAAATCTGCTGCTCAAAATAACCCTTATATTTTTACAGTGTAGGCATTAGTCCTAATTTATACTTGAAATTATGATCACGAGAAATATATAACTCTTCTTAGTGAAAAATAAATGCATACAAGATGAAAAGAGTTTGCTGTTTTAGATCAGATGGATGATTCCATATTCCTTAAGTCAGAAGGTGTTTCATAAAATGGAATATTGGAGAAGTACAGGTGAAAATGACTGACAGTATCTAAATGATCATCTGTAGCACACTTGAGCATAATAGGGTTGTCAGCATCATATTGGTGGGCCGCCAATTTCTTTTATGGTTGATGGTATTCTCTTTAGCAAGCTTGCAACATTATCAGTGCCTGTTCTCTTAAAGAAATTTATTTTATCATAGTGTTTATGTGTGAGGAGATTTCATAATCGAAGACTAGTATGTGTGTGTAAATTCATATCTGTCAATTTGCTTGAATATGACAGCTCAAAAGCATTTTTTAACCTTTCATTCACGAATGTTGGTTCATATCAGTAGGGGTGTTTTAAAATGATAGGTATTATGTGAGAATGAGAATTACCCATACTTTCTGACATATCATCAGTGTTATGTTGAAAATTAACATTCAGCTTTACAGCTCACGTTTTACTGTCTGAAAACCTGAAAGCAGGGAATTGGCATTTACAAAGTCAAGGACACACTGACATTCAACCCCATGCACTGCCTATTACACTCCAAAGAGATTCTGTGCTTGTTAGCGTGTATCTGTTTTCTAATCACCTTCGTCCTTGGTATAGAAGATGTGCCTTGGTTATTGTCCTGTAGGGCTGTTTAGTTAAATGCTTAAATAAAAGTGATACAGACCTACATTTAGAGATTCTTCAGTTCGAAGCGGCTGATTTGTTTGTGCTGTTTATGTTTCTTACCTGATCTTCTGACTGATTCTGTGGTCTTCTAACTAAGGTATTAAGGTGAATGCTTTCTGTCTTTACCACAAACAGCAAATTTCATGTTATTAAGAGTAGTTATCCAGCCTGGGTAACAAGACACTATCTCTACAAAAAAAATAGAAAAAATTAGTCTGGCATGGTGATATGTACCTGTGGTACTAGCTACCAGAGAGGCTGAGGTGGTAGGATTGGTTGAGCCTGGGAGGTGAGGGCTGCAGTCAGTGATCGATGGTCACACCACTGCACTCTAGCCTGGGAAACTAAGCGAGACTCTGTCTCAAAAAAAGATCACAGCACTGCACTCCAGCCTGAGCAACTAAGCAAGACTCTGTCTCAAAAAAAAAAAAAGCTAGACAAGGTGGCTTATGCCTGTAATCTCAGCACTTTGGGAGGCTGAGGCGGTTAGATCACTTGAGGTAAGGAGTTAGAGACTGGCCTGGCCAACATAGTGAAACCCCATCTCTACTAAAAATATAAAATTAGCCAGGTGCGGTGGCTCATGCCTGTAATTCCAACACTCTAGGAGGCCAAGGCGGGGTGGATCACTTGAGTTCAGGAGTTCGAGACCAGTCTGGCCAACATGGTGAAACTCCATCTCTTCTAAAAATACAAAAATTAGCTGGGCATGGTGGTGATCACCTGTAATCCTAGCTACTCTGGAGGCTGAGGTAGGAGACTCGCTTGAACCTGGGAAATGGAGGCTGCAGTGAGCTAAGATCGTGGACTACACCCCAGCCTGGGTGACAGAGTGAGACTCTATCTCAAAAAAACAAAGCAAAATTAGCTGGGCATGATACTGGATTCCTGTAATCCCAGCTACTTGGGAAGCTGAGGCAGGAGAATCACTTGAGCCTGGGAGGCAGAGTTTGCAGTGAGCTGAATTATGCCACTGCACTTCAGCCTGGGCAAAAGAATGAGACTTCGTCCAAAAAAAAAAAAAAAGTAATTGTGATAGCATCTTTTCCTCCTTATTTTGGTAGATGACCGTAATATTCACTCTTCACATGGATATACCTCAAAGATTTATTCTTCTGCACTATGACTTCTGTATTAAAGTGGGGTTTGTTTGTTTTTTTTTCCTTTTTGAGACGGAGTCTGACTCTGTCGCCCAGGCTGGAATGCAGTGGCACCATCTTGGTTCACTGTAACCTCCACCTCCTGGGTTCAAGGAATTCTTCTGCCTCAGCCTCCTGAGTAGCTGGGATTACAGGAGCCGGCCACCATGCCCAGATTTTTGTATGTTTAGCAGAGACGGGGTTTCACCATATTGACCAGGCTGGTCTCAAACTTGTAACCCCAGGTGATCCGCCTGCCTCAGCCTACCAAAGTGCTGGGATTACAGGCATGAGCCACTGCACCAGGCCATATATCTAAGTTTAAGGATGGATGCTTTTTAATTATATGGCATTTAGAAAGCAAAATATTTGCAGCTGAAATCCTCTGTGAGTTGAACATCAAGCATATTATATTTTCACTTTCCCTGCTAATGCGAAGCAACCTGATATTCTAGTATTAAAGACTGTGTTATAAGATTAACCAGCCTTTGACCTTTTTGAAAGAGAGTCTTATGTTAACTTATTTCAATTTCAATAAACTATTATGCAATATAGAGATGTGTTATAATTTGAGAATTTTATGTAAAGTTCATCAGTAAGTGCTAAATTAAAGTGGGGAGACCTTCTTATGCCTGAAGAATGCAGGGAAGTGACTAAAAGATGAAAACATTTCTCTAATGAATCTCTAATGGAGGTAGAGGGTAGTACCTAAATGTCAACTTTGCCATGCCACATGGTTTCAGAAAAAAATGTTTGAAGGTCTTTGGTGAATCAGTGGTTGTAGTATCTAAGCCTCTTTAGAAGGATAGCTACATTTGTTAATTTATATTTGCTGTTTACTGCCCCTCCAAACCTTGCAATACATGTCTTCTTAGCCTCCTGTGAGTGTATTCATTTCCATCTCTGTTTTACTCATTCAAATACTTTTATTTCCCCTCTTCAACAATCTAAACAATTACTCCTTGGATTCCCCAGGTTAAGACATTTTCTCCAAAAAGACTTACTAAAATTCATTAGTTTCCCTTCTCAGTGGTTTTATGTATATAAATTATCAGCTGCTTTGTCATTAGTTTGCTTAGTTTCATTAATATTCAGTTAAATATCTCCTGAGTGCTTGTTGCAATGATGTGTGAGCTTGGTGGTGTAGAGAAGTATGCTGTGGTCAGGGTTTCCAGAGAAAGTGAGCTTGTACCTGAATAAGTAAGAATTTCCCGTGTGTGGAAGGTAGGTAAAGATATACTGGCAAAGAGAACAGCATGAGAATACATGGGATTGACAAATAGTTCAGTATGGCTGTCGAGCAATAAAGTGGGGGATAGGAAATCAAGCTGAAGAGATAGAGATGAGGACTTCATATGTCATGCTTAGACATTTATTCTTTGAATAAGGGACTTTATTCTGTTAGTGCTGGGTTGCTATTGAAGACTTTGACATAATGAGGGTTTGATATATGATAGTGCTTGATGTAACAAAATTTTTATTTTAAACCAATTACGTTGGCAAAAGTATGTAAATAAATTTGAGGTAGGTTAAGAGTAGAGATGGGAAGATGAGTTAGTTTCCTCATTTGGTCATATTGAGAGATAACTTGGATGAAGTTGAAGAAATAGACTTGGAAAGTGTTTAAAGTAGAAATCAATAAGAATTGAAGATGACTGGTAAAATGTGAGATTACTGCCAGGCTTTTGGCTTGAGAAGTTAAGGGGCTGTTGTTCTGCGATGACAGGGACTTTTAAAAAGGAACAGATTTTAGGAAAAGATGAACAGTTTTGGATATTCTGAGTTTTTTTTGTTTTTTTGTTTTTTTTTTTGAGACAGAGTTTCACTCTTGTTACCCAGGCTGGAGTGCAATGGCGCGATCTCGGCTCACCGCAACCTCCCGGGTTCAGGCAATTCTCCTGCCTCAGCCTCCCTAGCAGCTGGGACTACAGGCACGTGCCACCATGCCCAGCTAATTTTTTGTATTTTTAGTAGAGACGGGGTTTCACCATGTTGACCAGGATGGTCTCGATCTCTTGACCTCGTGATCCACCCACCTCGGCCTCCCAAAGTGCTGGGATTACAGGCTTGAGCCACCGCGCCCGGCCTGGATATTCTGAGTTTTTGTCTACAGTACCTTCAATTGGAAACTTCCAACAAACAACTGGATATAGGAGTCAGAGGCTCAGGTGAAAGGCCAGGATTCAGGGTATTCATTTCTGTTCCTCCCAGTCCTGAGAGGAATACAGAAAATGTGAGTAGAGTGTGAAGTGGGCAAAACACTGAACCCTAGGAGGAAAGGGAAAAAGAGCAATGCAAAAAGAAAACTGGGAAGGAAAAAGCTCTATGTCTTTGCCTAATTACTCTTAAAAGAAGGACAAATTTATCCTTTTTGAATTGCCTTTTTTTTTTTTTTTTTTGAGACAGAGTCTCACTCTGTTGACAGGCACCAGGCTGGAGTGCAGCGGCACGATCTTGGCTCACTGCAACTTCCACCTCCCAGTTCAAGTGATTCTCCTGCCTCAGCCTCCCAAGTAGCTGGGACTACAGGTGCACACCACCACGCCCAGCTAATTTTTGTATTTTTAGTAGATACGGGGTTTCACCATGTTGGCCAGGATGGTCTTGATCTCTTGAACTCATGATCCTTCCTCCTCGGCCTCCCAAAGTGCTGGGATTACAGGCTTGAGCCACCACACCCAGCCTTGAATCACTTTTTAAAACTAAGCATCCTTGAATAGTAGGGTATTATATAACGTTATATAGTACATAATAAATGTTTAAGTTTGCCACTTATTTTGTCCAGCTGGAAAATATTTCATTTACTTGGAAATTGTGTTTTTATATTTTATCAAATAGACAAATATTTTTTAATTCATATCATTTCATGAGCTTCTATGTACTAGGCACTGTGAAGTCTCCTATTCTGGTTTTATTGTGAGAATTACTCTGACTCGAAGGCACTGATTTACACTAAATTTTGCATAATCAGTCTTATGTGGATTAATATGGTAGTTGAACATCTCTCTCTTCTTGAGTACAGTGTGGCCTTATTTAATCTTTTTCATCTCTCTGGATCACTATTTCTTGATTTTTCTTCTAGCAGTGTGCATTAGATGATTCCTAAAATGCTTAAAAGTTTTTAAATTCTACAAGTCTGTTTTTAAAAACTCAGGAGAGATTACCTTCAGTCTACCAACAGGTTTTAGAGATCCACAGGGTACATGACTGGGTTTCGTGACTCAACTAAAATTATATGCAAGACACAGACATGTATATATGTATTTATGAGGATAAAATTTATAGCTTCTTTTGGATTATCAGAGTTTTATATAACTCACCACTCATCTTGTACCCAAAAGGTTAAGGAACCAGAAGTATTTTTGTATAATGTATTATAATAAACTACACTGCTTCATGCAACTCCTGAATGAAGTTATCTTTAACAGAGGTATTGCTATTATTTGAAAAGTAATTTTTTGAAGTAATGAACAAATTTATTTTAATGCAATATATGTTTACTTTTTGGCTACGTAAGCCTATAATGTTTCTGCTGTATTAACCAATTAAAACACCTCTTAGTTATTTTATAGCTTAAAAACAGGTTCATCAAATAGAATAATAAGAGTTTGATTCTGCCTTATAGTGAATTAAAGAATGCTTAGTTTTAAAGAATGATTCAAATGCCCTTCGTTAATATATCTTCTCTACTTTGCATCTTCTAATAGGAAAAGGATACTGGAGATCCATTTGTAAGGAAAGAAAAGAAAGCAATGACATAATGCTCAGAGTTGGAGCCAGTTAAACCAGGTTTGTACTTTTTCTTTCCATAATGTAACATGTTTATTCAAGTCTTGAATCGCTTTTATTAATCTCCTGTCTTATTCCAGCAAAAATCCAATAATTTTAAACCTTGCCATAGTAGTATGGAGAAGACAAAGATGAATAAGACATGCCCTTTTCAAACTATTTGCAACTTAACTGTTAATATGAAAGACAAAATGATAAAAAGCTAGATCGCAATCTCATTTTAACCTGAAAAGTTTTGTGAGTTTTGGTAAATTGCTTGAGGTCAGAAGCTCTTAAAGAATTAAGGTGGGATTCAGACTCATATCTGTTGAATCCAAATCATATTTGCCTTCCATTATATCACAATATTCCCTGTTTTATTTAGGTTTAGTTGTTATGCAACTGCTGATTACTGAAGTAGAGGATGGAGATCATATGTATTTCATTTAAGGAATTTACTTTCATTTAACGAATTTATTTCATTTACTTTCTGATGAAGTAAAAACGGGGAGAGTGTTCTCTATTCCTCAAAAGTTTGGAAGATTAGAGACGGGGACTAGCATTTGTAAGCACTTACTATGTACTAGACATTGTTGTAAGGACTTAATATGAACTAACTTATTTAATTTATGACAGCCAGGTAACTAACATACTTGGTGTTATCCCTCATCTTTAAAACAAAGAAATAAGTAAATTGCCCAAGATCACATAGCTAGTAAGTACCAAAAGCAGATTCAAAACCATGTATTGGGAGAGGTTAGATAGGGTTTACATCATGTCTGTTGATTTAAATTTTATTTATTTATGTATTTTCAGATGGAGTCTCGCTCTGTTCCCTAGGCTGGAATGCAGTGGTGCGATCTTGGCTCACTGCAACCTTCACCTCCTGGGTTCAAGCGATTCTCCTGCCTCAGCCTCCCCAGGACTACAGGCGTGTGCCACCACACCTGACTAATATTTTAGGGTTTTTTTTTTTTTAATTTTAGTAGGGACAGGGTTTCATCCTCTTAGCCAGGATGGTCTCGATCTCCTGACCTTGTGATCCGCCCACCTCAGCCTCCCAAAGTGCTGGGATTACAGGCATGAGCTGCTGCACCTGGCCAACTTAAAATTTAATACCACACAAACCAAACGAATAGCTGGACAGTTTAGTCTGAGCTGCTTTTGCTATTAAGCGTCATTTGTAAACATTCTGAATTCCACTATTAGCAGTTAAATCATCTCACCAAAATAATATTTATACATGACCCTATGAGATTTTAAATTCACAGAATTGTGAACAGCAACATATGACAGAAAGGACTTTGAGGTGGGGCTCAGATCTGCGTCCTTTCAATTCCCAACTTTGCTACTGACTCCTGTGCTCCACAAGTATCTTAACCTGTTTTCACACATTTTGTAAGATAAGAAGGTTGACTTCATTATTCCCTAAGTCCCTTACAACAATACAATTATATCAGTAGATTTTTAAAATGTGCTTCACATGTGACTAGCTAGGAATTTTTAGTTTCAAGTTAAGCCTTTAGAGATCACTGTATTGAATCCTCCCATATGACAGAGGAAGAGACTGAGACCCTCACATTTGTATGGCACTGTAAACATTTCAAAGCTCTTTTACATACGTTAATCTCATGTGAGCCTCATCACCGTACTCCTGTGGGTTAAATATTATTCTTTTCATTGTATACATGACCAGATTGAATTGGTCATGCAGCTGGGCTAGACTAAGTGACTCTAATTCTCATCCAAAAGTTTATCATGTGTTCTTGCTTTAGTGGGACTAATTACATCCTTCGATGAAGTACTGTTGTGTGAGAAAGTGAGCATTCAGAGATTTATGAAAAAATCCAAGCAGGAGAAACAAACATTTTCTAGTATGAAAGTAGTAATGCTACAGCTATATAAACAGCAGTAACAAAGAGGAAAGGAAGTAATAAAGTCTATGAGTTAATTTGATTTTGGTTTTCATTTATTCCTGGATTAGGAATAAGTATAATTGATTTTTAATATCTTGTGTTTATCAATACCATACTTTATCCTGATTAAATAATGCAAAGAGAAATCATACTTTATAGTAAAGTATTCATAAATTATAGGTGAACCCAGGAAAATTTCAAACAGTTAACTTAAAAGGATACTTTGAATACAAATGAATAAATAAGCATGGGAAGCTTAACATAAAATTATTTAATTATTTCATTGCCTTTATTGCAGTGAGTTTTCTTTTTTATTTATTTCCACTTTGTAGTTGTAGAGCTACAACTTTTTAGTATTTTTTTAATTGGAAAGAAAACAATTTTAAAACTAGTATGTGGGTGTGAGCAGTTTTTCTTTTATAATTTTTTTCCCCAAATTCTTTCCTTTATAAAGAACCGACTTTCTAGGTTACATGATAGATGATGCTTTCTCTGCGTATATGAAAATTCGATCGTTAATAAAATCTCCAATTGTTATTATATATTAAAAGTTTTTTTAAGATGATTAACTGCATGTATTCTATAGAACTAGTAAAAGAAAGGAGGATCTCCCAGATGGTTCTAATCAAATAAGAAAAACAACAAAGGATGGAGTTGCTATACAACAAAATTTGAAAGCAACGTTACGAGATTTGACTTATTTTAGAGAAGAAAAGTGTATTATATCATTCCTGAAGTCTGTTTTTCTTAAGAGTCCATTTTAAGGTTCTCTTGCCCAGCTGCTGACATTCTTTCCGTATTCCCCGCCCTACAGACCTCCACCTCTTATTGCATACCCATTCTCATGCCATCACAGATCCGTGGAATTCAAAATGATATTTGATGCAGACTTGAACAGAGCTAGTTTTTAATTCTCAGCTTTGTATATGACTTCAAAACATATGCAAAGGTTTCTTTCGGCCACTTTTTAATGGTGCTTTAAAGGAAAAGATGAAGAGGCCACTTCATACTAATTGATTTTTTGGTTTTGGTTTTGAGATAACTCAGGAGCTAGTTTCCTGGAAACTTCAAACTCCTAACACAAACAGTTTCATTAAATTGTACCTATTATATGATTGTCTCTTGCTAACCCAGACTGTAGTCAGTTTTAAGGATTTCCGTTAGTTTCTCATTGGCCCACTGTGACTTAGTGTTCATAAAAAAGTTATGACATTTAACTGAGGGTTTAGAATTTTTCAAGATGACTGGGCTTTTTCCTGTGATTTGTGAGTTTCCCTTGTTTGACTTTAGGCTTAAAGAATTCTTGATCTAGAGTCAATTGCAAGCAAGCCAGACTTCCAGGCTGGTGTCCCGTTCATATTAAAACATTCCCTTTGTACACGTGTATAGCCTTGTGATTCAGAAGGCATGGTTTTAATACACAAAGCTTTTTAATTTTTAAACTATTTTAATAAATAACTTGCTGAAACAGTAACTTTTTTAAACAAGTCATGTTGACAAATTGGTTAGCATTAAATTAAGTGTTTTTCCTAGCTATTGATTATTTAGTATTCATGTAGATTTGTTTCTATATAGTCTGGTTTCTGTACCAGGATATTTTCTAAAAATGAAATAAGTTCTTAGACCTATGGACATTTGAGAAACTCTTTAATGTCATATTCAGTAAACCTCAGGATGGCAATAAGGGAAATGTGGAGCTGTTGACTTATGTGTATATATATGTATGTGTATATTTGTGTGTGTGATCTAAACACCCAGGAAATAAAGTTGATTTATAGCTTCCTTCCTGACCAAGTTATTTTTTAAAGTTTAACATGGTGATAGAATTATATGGAAATATTGATTGGTTTTTTTCTTTTGCAGGTGTATGGCCACTTAACAATTAAATGATTAAATGTAGCTCAGGGCTTCGTTTTATTTCTTCATGTTGTAGTTGAAAGAATTAAATGGGTTGATTCAGATTTTTTAAAAAATAGAAATATAGGTAATAAAGGAGAATTGCAGAATCTGTTGGCCTGCATTTGTAAGATCAGTCTAACTTGAGTTGCCCAGTTATTTGTTATCAGAGAAAAATAGTACCAAGTATAAATATTCAAATAGTTATTGAATATTTCATTAGCATATATATGCCACCTTTTTTTCCTTAATTCTTAATGTGAGAAATTTGGATGATTTTCATAAATATTCAAAAATTATTCTGCTGTACAAAATTGAGAGTATTGTTGCAAAAGACAATAATTTGCTCTTGCGTCTTTTTATTTCTTTTAAAAAGAATCCAAAAAAATGTAAATGAAAACTTGCTAATTGCAATGAGGGTTTTTAATGAAGTTGTTAGATTTGATTCTTAAATTGTATGAACTTCTTCAATAGCTTTGCTCATTCTTATATATAAACAGAACATTTTAATATAAGATTTGGCAGTATGAAATGTTGCTAGTCTGAAGCTCTCCTATCGGAGAAATTAAGGATTGCAAAAGATTTGGGGACTCCAGATTTTCTGTGTAGGGTTAAAAAAAAGTTTTTGATTCTATTGAATGAATTCGGTAAAAATGGCTTGCTTTTCCTCCAGTAATATGAATACCATATGTCTTATAAAAATTAATAACAGTGGGCATCATTTGGCTAGCAGAAATGGCAGTTCACATACTTTTTTTTACAGCAAACTATAGACAACGTCTGATATGATAAAGGAAATAGAATTTTTTTTTTTTTCTTGAGACAGAGTCTCACTTGTTGCCCAGGCTGTAATGCAATGGTGAATCTCAGCTCACTGCAACCTTCACCTCCGGGGGTCAAGCAGTGCTCTGACCTTAGCTTCCTGGGCTTAAAGGCGAGTAGCTGAATTACAGGTGCCACCATGCCTAGCTAATTTTGTATTTTTAGTAGAGATGAGGTTGTACCATGTTGGCCAGGCTGGTCTCAAAACTCCTGACCTCAAGTGATCCACCCTCCTCGACCTCCCAAAGTGCTGGGATTATAGGCGTGAGCCATCATGCCTGGTCAGGAAATAGAAATCTTGTACAGCTCTTATAGTCAGAAACCTGATTATTCCAAAGATGAGAGTGCTATCTAATGATCATCTACACAGAGCTACCAAGTAAGGTCAAATGTTTAGAGCCCATAAAACATCACATAAAACCAATAACAAGAGTATTGCAAGCCAGGCCATACTATCTGAAGGAAGTTTATAGAGTCTACTTCGGTGCATTAAACTATTTTGTGTTCCTTGTTAATTCTAAAATAATAAAAGTGTAACAGAAACATGGAATAGGAACAGGTTTTAGAATAAGAAAAGGCTTCAGAAGTCATTTGATTATCCCCTTTTATTTTGCAAAGCAAAACTAAGGGTGTGAAGCTACTTCAAGTGTTATATAGGTGGTAACAGAACTGAGACTAGAATACACTTTGAAAAATTGTGATGGGAAATGATTTTTATTTTTAAAATTTATATACAGTAAAACTGACTTTTTTTTTTTTAAGATGGTATCTCACTCTGTTGCCCAGGCTAGAGTGCAGTGGCATGATCTCAGCTCACTGCAGCCTCCGCCTCCCATTTTCAGGTGATTCTTGGGCCTCAGCCTCCTGAGTAGCTGGTGTTGTAGGTGCCTGCCATCATGCCTAGCTAATTTTTGTGTATTTAGTAGAGACAGGGGTTTCACCATGTTGGCCTGGCTGGCCTCAAACTCCTGACCTCAAGTGGTCTGTCTGCCCCAGCTTCCCAAAATGCTAGGATTACAGGTGTGAGCCACCGTGCCCAGCTCAAGAGTGACTTTTTAAATAAGTTCTGTGAGCTTTAACACATTTACAGAACAGGAAACAAACAGTCCCATCACCCTAGAAAACTTCTGGCTGTCCCTTTTTGGTAAAAGTCTCTCCCTACATCTAACAGCTATTCTTCATCACTAAGTTTTATCTATTCTGGAATATTGTATAAATGGATTTTTTTCCTAAGCCAAAATGTATCCAGCTTTCTTAAAGATATTTTCCATAAATAATCATGGTATTTCAGGCAGGACATGAGCAGACAATCATTAACAGTATACATACAACAACTTTCAAACTCCCTTCTTCAGTGGACTACCAAAAATCATAAAGCCACTATAAACCCAATGAAGTCTTCATACTCTGAACAGGGAAAGTTTAGAGTGAAGGTTGACATTTCACATTTAGCATGTTCTTTAACAACTTTCAAGAGCCAACTCTGACTCAGGAAGTGAAATGAAAATGGCAGAATTATCTGAGGATTCACAATCTAGAAACGGAACTGCTGTTTTTAGCAGGGGCTCCATCTCAGTAGTATCACTGGAAAGTGCAGATTGCCTGACATACTGATAACCAATTATTGGGGTTCAGGGCCCAACAGGTGTCTGGATAAGGGAGTTAAGTCTATGCTGAAAGGTGGAAATGGAGAAAAGAACGTGAAAATAAATTTGGTTTTCCATCACACAAGGCTTTTGTGTGAAGGAGGCCATGTGTGTCTAAGTCAGGGAATCTCTCCTGAGAGCCAAGAAAAAGTCTCTCAAAACTAGAAGGGAAAGGTGTTTTCCCCACATCAGTCCAGCTTTGGAGGCATTCTATTGGTGACATATGCCCCTTCCCCCTAAAACAACAAAAGCACCTTGGGAGGCTGGGGCAGGCAGCTCACTTGAGTTCAGGAGTTCAAAACCGGCCTGGCCAACATGGTGGAACACTGTCTCTACTAAAAATACAAAAATTAGCTGGGTATGGTGGCGGGTGCCAGTAATCCCAGATGCCTGTATTCCCAACTATCCAAGAGGCTGAGGCAGGAGAATAGATTGAACACAGGCAGCAGATGCTGCAGTGGGTGGAGATCGCACCATTGCACTCAAGCCTGGGCAACAGAGCGAGACTCTAACAAAAAAAAAACACACGCACACATATACAAAACAGTATTTCAAATTGTACAGTCACCAGAAGAACACAGTTATCAAAAATGCGCATGCTTCACTCGGCATCTCCATCACCCCCCCCTTTCTGTGCCTGGTCTGTTTGGCATCTCCATTTTCTGCAGGCTTATTCTCCTCCTTGCCAGTGTCAGCTTTTCCCGTTTTTCCTTTGGGTCCCTTCTTTCCATTCTTTGCAGGTGCCTTTTTGGGCTTGGTCTCTGGCTTTGGAGGAACAGGTTTAGCCGACAACCTCGCAGATCTTCTCAGTGATTTGTCCCTCACCGGGGCTTTATCTCCTTCAGCATCCCCTTTACCTTTGTCTTGGGAACGCTGGTGGCGATGGTTGCAGGACATAGGTAGGTGCTGGAAGTGGGATACAGCAGTGAGCGAGCTTTCATTGTCTGGGGGTTGTTCTTGCTGCTGCTGCTTCACACTGCGCCTATAAATGGAAGTATTATGTACTCTCGAATCTAGCTTCTTTCTCTCAGCTTAATTTTTTGAAACTCATATACTGTGTATATTAGTATTGCATTCCTTTAATTGCTGAGTAGTATTCCATTGTATGACCATATCACAGTGTATTTAATCACCTGTTCATGAGCATGTGGTTTCCATTTTTTTTCAAAATACTTCATTTTTTAAGAGCAATTTTAGGTTCAACAACAAAACTTAGGGAAAGGTACAGATATCCCACACACCCTCATCCCCATGAGTGTATAGCATTCTCTATTATCCACATTCCCACCAGACTGGTACATTTGCTACAATTGTTGAGACTTCATTGAGACATCATCATCACCCAAAGTCTAGAGTTTACATTAGGGTCCACTCTTGGTGTTGTACATTCTATGGGTTTG
This sequence comes from Cebus imitator, assembly GCF_001604975.1. Classification (NCBI taxonomy): domain Eukaryota; kingdom Metazoa; phylum Chordata; class Mammalia; order Primates; family Cebidae; genus Cebus; species Cebus imitator. Next base: position 100,555 of record NW_016107990.1, read on the forward strand.
GATAAATGCACAATGGCAGGTATCCACCATTCTAGTGTCATATAGAATATTTTCACTGCCCTAAAAATCCTCTGCATTCTGCCTATTCCTCCCTTTTTCTTCTCCAGCCCCTGGCAACCCACTGAACTTTTTACTGTCTCCATGGTTTTAATTTTTTCAGAATGTCATATAGCCTTTTTCAGATTGGTTTCTTATGTTCAGTTTTTATCTATTATGAATAAAGTTTCTATAATTTTTCTGTTAGACAAAAGAAAAATACTTACAGATATGATGTACCTATTAGTGAGCTCTTAAATAATTCACAAAATTATTTTACCTTTTAAACTTTTTATTTTGAAATAATTATAAATTCACAGGAAGTTGTAAACATAGTAAAGAGAAGTACCATGTTTACTGTACCATTCACCAAGTTTCCCCTATTAGTTCCATCTTATGTAACTATAGAACAATATTAAAACCAGTACATTGACACTGGTGTAAAGTGAGTATAGTTCTTTGGCATTTTATCACATGTAGATAACATGTAACCAACATGGCAATCAGGATACAGGATTATTCCATCACCGCAATCATATCCCTGTACTGCCTCTTTATAGTCACACACACATCCACTGCCCTCCACCATCCCTCACCCTTTGTAACCAGCTCTATAATTTTGTCATTTTGAGAATGTTATATAAATGGAATCGTATAGCATATAGCCTTTGAGATTGGCTTTTTTTACTCAGCATAATGCCCTCGAGATCCATCTAAGTTGTGATGTCAAAAATCATTCCTTTTTATTGCTGATATAGTTCGTTTTCCATGGCATGGATATGTCACATTTTTTTTTCTGGCTTTCCTGCAGGTTACTTGAATACTTTTTAGAATTCAGTTTTTTAAAATATATCTCTTTGTATGGCTTTTTTGTCATTCATCACTCTAGATATTACATTTCGTATGTAATAAATCAGTCTGCTGTACTACAGTGCTACTTGGTGATGCTACATTTTATCACTTCCAGTAAGTATAGAGATGTCTGCTCCCTTTAGTCTCCCCCATTTAATTAACATTTTTATATGTTTCTAATATATGTGTGTGTGTATATTATACACATGTTTACATATACATTTTATGTGTATTAATAGTTTTATTTTCTTTACATACATTATGAATTGTATTATACAGCATTATAATTTTTGCTTCAACAGTCAAACATAATTTGGAAAACTCAAGTGGAACAGGAATCTGTTCTATTTTTACATATTTTTACTCCTGTCATCTTTCCTTCCTCATTATCCAAGATTCCTGGATTATCCGAGATCTTTTTTCATTTACTTTCTGCTTAGATAATTTTCTTTATTCTTTTAGAGCAGGTCTGCTAGTGAGAAATACTCCTTTCTCTATAAATATTTTTATTTTTTTCTTCATTCCTGCAGAATATTTTTGCTGGATAAAGAATTCTGAGTTTAAAAGTCTTTTCTTTAGCATCTGAAAAATATTGTGCCAGTTCCTTCTGGCTTCCATAGTTTTAAATGAGAAATTTACTGCCATTACGTTGTTTTTCCCTTCTAGGTAAGATGTGGTTTTTCTGTTGGTGCTTTCACGATTTTTTCTGTGTCTTTAGTTTTCAGAACTTTGACTTTGATGTGTATTGGCATGGATTAATTTGAGTTTATACTGTTTGGGGTTTACTTGGCTTTTCAATCTGTAGGTTTATGTCTTTTGAGAACTTTTCAGTCACATTTTTTCAAATTATTTTTCACTCTTTCCTTTTTCTCCTCTCCTTTTGAAACTTTGATGATACAAATGTTAATCTTTTGTTTCATGAGTCACCAATGTTCTGTTTGGTTTTTTTACTTTGTTTTCTTCCTATTGTTCAAACTGGCACATTTCTATTGTTTTATTTTTTAGTACATTGATTCCTTCTTCTGTCACATCCATTCTGCTATTGAACCCATCCATTGACATTGCTTTTGGTTATTGCAATTTTATTTTGTAATTTCATCATTTGCATCCTCTATATCTTTGCTGAGACTTTCTTAATTCAGGCTTTCTATTTTTTTCATTTGTTTCCAGTGTGTTGGTAATTGCCCATTGAAGCATTTTAATGGTGGCTATCTTAAAATCCTTGTGAGATAATTCTTTTACTTTCTTTAAAAAGTACGTTTATTTCTTAAAATCTGTGTATAAGTAGACCCACTTGATTTAACCCATGTTGTTTAAGGTTCACCTGTACATTACTAAGACATACATATTTATTTTATTTTTGGAATTTTGTCTTATTTCAATAAGTTTGGGGGGAACAGGTGGTGTTTGGTTACATGAATAAGTTTCTTGGTGGTGATTTATGAGATTTTGTTGCACCCATCACCCGAGAAGTACACACTGTACCCAATGTGTAGTCTTTTATTTCTCACCTCCCTCCTACCCTTTCCCCCAAGTCCTTAAAATTTATTGTATCATTCTTATGTCTTTGTGTGCTCATAGCTTAGCTTCCACTTACGAATGAGAACATTCAATGTTTGGTTTTCCATTCCTGAGTTACTTCACTTGGAATAATGGTCTCCGATACCATCCAGGTTGCTGCAAATGCCATTATTTTGTTCCTTTTTATTGCTGAGTAGTATTCCATGGTATATTTATGCCACACTTTCTTTATCCACTTGTTGATTGATGGGCATTTGGGCTGGTTCCATGTTTTTACAATTGTGAAATGTGCTGCTGTAAACATGTATGTGCAAGTATATTTTTTGTATAATGACTTTTATTCCTCTGAGTAGATAGCCAGGAGTGGGATTGTGGGATCAAACGGTAAATCTGCTTTTAGTTCTTCAAGCAGTCTCCATACTGTTTTCCATAGTGGTTGTACTGGTTTACATTCCCACAGCAGTGTAAAAGTGTTCCCTTTTTCATAACATTCGTACCAACATCTATTATTTTTTGATTTTTGATTATTGATTATGGCCATCATTGCAGGAGTAAAGTAGTACCTCATTGTGGTTTTGATTTGCATTTCCCTGATCATTAGTGGTGCTGAGCACTTTTTCGTATGTTTCTTGGCCATCTGTATATCTTCTTTTGAGAATTGTCTGTTCCTGTCCTTAGCCCACTTGATGGGATAATTTTTTTTCTTGCTAATTTGGTTTCTTTTAGATTCTGGATATTAGTTTTTTGTCAAATAAAATTTGTTAACAGCTATTATAAAAGTGTTTGAGTTCTTGGTTTGATTCTCAGCTTGGTTACTGTTGATGTATAGCAGGGCTACTGATTTGTATACATTAATTTTGTATCCTGAAACTTTGATGAATTCATTTACTAGTTCTAGGAGATTTTTGTATGAGTCTTTAGGATTTTCTGGATATATAATTGTGTTGTCAGCAAACAGCAGCAGTTTGACTTCCTCTTTGTCAATTTGGATGCTTGTTTTTTCTTTCTGTTGTCTGTTTTGGCTAGGACTTCCAGTACTATGTTGAATAGAAGTGGTGAAAGTGGGTATCCTTGTCCTGTTCCAGTTTTCAGGGGAAATGCTTTCAACTTTTCCCCATTCTGTATAGTGTTAGCTGTGGGCTTTTTATAGATGGCTTTTATTACCTTAAGGTATGTTCCTTCTTTACCGATTTTGCTGAGGGTTTTAGTCATACATAAAGGGATGCTGGATTTTGTCAAATGCTTTTTCTGCATCTGTTGAGATGATCACATGATTTTTAATTCTTTTTATGTGGTATATCACATTTATTGACTTGCAGATGTTAAACCATCCCTGCATTCCTGGTATGAAAGCCACTTGATCGTGGTGGATTTTCTTTTCGATCTGCTTTTGGATTTGGTTAGCTTGTATTTTGTTAAGGCTTCTTTGCATCTATGATCATCAGAGATATTGGTTTGTAGTTTTCTTTTTTTTATTATATCCTTTTCTTGTTTTGGTATTAGGGTGATACTGGCTTCATAGAATGGTTTAGGGAGGATTCCTTCTTTCTGTATCTTTTGGAATAGTGTCAATAGGATTGGTAACCAGTTCTTCTTTAAATGTCTGATAGAATTCAGCTGTGAATCCATCTAGTCCTGGACTTTTTTGTTGGTAACTCCTTAATTACCATTTCAGTCTTGCTGCTTGTTATTGGCCTGTTCAGAGTTTCTGTTTCTTCCTAGTTTAATCTAGGAGAGTTGTGTATTTCCAGGAATTTATCCATCTCCTCTAGTTTTCTATTTTATGGCCATAAAGGTGTTCATAGAAGCCTTGAATGATCTTTTGTATTTCTGTGGTATTGGCTATAATATCTCCCATTTTGTTTCTAATCAAACTTATTTGGATCTTCCCTCTTCTTTCTTGGTTAATCTTGCTAATCATCTATTAATTTTATTTATCTTTCAAAGAACCAGCTTTTTGTGTGTTTATCTTTTGCGTTGTTTTGTTTGTTTCAGTTTCATTTAGTTCTGCTCTCATCTTGGTTGTTTCTTTTCTTTTGTTGGGCTTAGGTTTGGTTTGTTCTTGTTTCTCTAGTTACTTGAGGTGTGACCTTAGATTGTCTGTGCTCTTTAAGACTTATTGATGTAGGCATTTAATGCTATGAATTTTCTGTTAGTACCACCTTTGCTGTATCCCAGAGGTTCTTATAGGTTGTGTCACTATTATCGTTAACTTCAAATAATTTGTTAATTTCCATCTTGATTTCATTTTTGACTTGATCATTCAGGAACATGTTATTTAATTTCCATATTGCATGGTTTTGAGGGTTCCTTTTGGAGTTGACTTCCAGTTTTATTCTACTGTGGTCTAATAGAGTGCTTTGTATAATTTTGATTTTCTTAAATTTGTTGAGACTGGGTTTGTGGCTTATCAGATGATCTGTCTTAGAGAATGGCCCATGTATTGATGAATAGAATATATATTCTGGAATTGTTGGGTAAAATGTTCTGTACATGTCTGTTAAGCCCATTATTTCTTTGTTGGCTTTCTGTCTTGATTACCTGTCTAGTGCTGTCAGTGGAATAATGAAGTCCCCCACTATTATTTTATTGCTGTCTATTTAATTTCTTAGGTCTAGTAGTAATTGCTTTACGAATTGGGAGATCCAGTGTTAGGCACATATATATTTAGGAATGTGATATTTTCCTGTTGTATTAGACCTTTTTTTAATTATGTAGTCTTCCTGTTTGCCTTTTTTTTTTTTTTTTTTTTTTTTTTTTTTTTTTTTTT